>NW_022987342.1:803552-1066052 GCF_902827165.1 Trematomus bernacchii | reverse complement strand
CTAAAACCACCAGACTCAGGGACAGTTTCATCCCACAGGCCGTAAGACTATTAAACCCCTGAGCTTGCAGTATTTTTATTTTTATTGTGTTTTTATTAAATATTTATTTTATTTATTTTTTGTATGTATATGTTTAAGTTTTTCATACATTATATTATTACACCGTAGTTTTGTATATGTCATGACAATCAACCTTTGACTCTTGAATGAGATGTAAGACAGGCATATATTTTCATATTCCACTCTCTTTTTAATTTATTTTTTAACACGTCTCTCTTTCAATTATTCCTTAAAAAGCAACCTGTATGAAACCGGCCCTGTATGAAAACCTCAAGCATTCATTCTCCTCTCATTTATTCATGTTTTTCTTCCATTTCCTCCCGTGTATATGTTTTGGCGAATAATCGTGAATAAAGTAAACTGCCCCTAATTAGTAGCAGAAGCTGTAAACGTGGAAAACAACACGGCCCTTTGAAGCAAGAACATGTTGAGATGAAGAAATCCAGCAGCTGCAAGCTTACACATCTGCATTGACAACAGATGGAGAGGGGAGGAGGTGGTGTTGTGGGGAGGAGGAGGAGGTGGTGAGGGGGTGTGGGACAGCAAACAAGTGTACTCCAGGGCGGAGGGGTGACTAGTTAAGGGCCGACTCCCCTCCCGACCTCTCCTCCTCCCGTCTTGCCTGCTCCCATGTCACCCCTGGGCTCCCTGATGGATGCTGACAGTAGCGGCTGTCCTCCGTCCCCTTACCCATCACCCCCAACCATCCCTCCTCCTCCTCCACCCCCTCCCTCCCCTCTCCTTCACTCTTGCCCGTTCAGCGTTGACCACGGTGACCTCGCTTTGGAAGCTGCCGTCCTGCGGCTCAGCTCGGGCAAATCTTAAGGGGCGAAGCGTCTGAGCCTGGCTGTCAAAAGCACATCCGGGACGCGATCCTCCACCCATCCATGACTGTTACTCCCTGGCTTGTTTCTCAACGCTACAGGCAAATCACTGCATGTCTCTTAAAAAGACAAAATGGAGTTGTACTGCGTGTATCAATACTTTTCTCGTAACTCGACTGAGTCAGTTCGACACTTATGTTAAAACAACAGTTACTCAATCTGGCACAAATCAAATGATCATCTCATGTCAATCACTTTTCTTATTGGAGGGTGTGGCATTGGCACACACACACACACGTACACACACCTTCCCACTTCCTGTTGTGCAATTTCATAAACTACCGAGGCAAAGGCGGAACTTGCGGAACAGGATGGAAGATGGCAGGTAATCAGCCCAGAAGCGGACATGGAAATAAAAGTGGGACACACACACACTCCTCGCTGACATGGGTCAGTAATGATGAAGAAAAGTTTCTGAAATAGCAGACGAGAGAGGAGAAAGTGGAGAATGTCATCTTTCGTTGGGCACATGTATTATTCATGCTGTCAGCGGAGACGGTGAAGTCACAGGAGTGTAAGTAATAACGTGTGTCACATAAATCAACAGCAATGATGACCTCATTTTGCCACATAACTCCCTCCGCCCACACACTCTTTAAGCAGCTCCAGATGCATGAGGGTTTACACAAACACACCTTGGAAACATGTGCCCTAATGTTTTTCTCTGTGTCTAATCACAATAAACAAGTAAAATAATAACCCAAATTAATGTAATAGCTGGGAGTAGCCCTTATGGATTTAAAACAAAAGATGTGACGTGTTCTAATGAATGGCCGTTCCAGTTTTAAACCTGCTTTTATTGGATTCTTAGGAAAAATTCATTCATGTTTTTTTAACGAATTTATACAGTTTAAGACAACTGTGATTGGAACAAAAACAAATATTCTGCTAAAACTTGGATAATAAAGCGCCTAAGAGAAAATTCATGCTTTCAATCATGAAGATAATTTCATATTTGTGCATTTATATTGCACAAATTGTTTATTTTTCAATGTAGCCTGAAATTAATATATATACTGTCTTGGAGTTTTGAGTGGCTATATGCACATACATTGAGTCACTCCTTGGTTTTCCGTACAACTGGCAAATAAATCTTTAGTTTTATGCAAAATTGACATTGCACTGCTGTAGATGGGGGAGATTTAGCTAGTTTAAATGACTTTATAGTAAGATTATAACCCAATTCATAAGATAAATTAGAGAGTTCATGGGATCATAAATGTACTGGAAAAAAATAAAAACAAGTTTTTCTGCACAAATATATTTGTATTTTATAAGCCTTTCTTTCTAGGCTGTATTACTGAAATATATATATTTGTTGTCTTTAGCCTGAAGGTCACATGTAAAGAGCCCAGACAACACCGTGCCTGTTTCTAAAGGGTACTCGTACTTAGTTACTCCGCATCACGAACACACTGTGTTTTCAGATGTTGTGTCTGAGAGCTCGTGCAGGTGTTGTACCTGGCAGCCAAGTACCCGTCCACCCACCACAACACCTGGCTGGAACCGCAGACGTCACACAGCAATAAACTCTCTTTCACACACACACTCACTCACAGACACGAGTGTACATAGCAACACACACTCAGTTGTAGACACTGATCAGAAGATTACTGCAGCACAAGTCATTCCCATTGTCAAATACAGACAGGCAGACAGACAGACAGTGAACAGAAACTCTCACCATGCAAATATGAAAAACTGTACCCCCTCCATCCCAAGAAATAAACAACCGAATGTCGTGAGCTTCGTTTTCCCATGGCTTCAGTCACACACATACAAATCTAATTATAAAACAAAATACAGATGTGTCTGGTCTGCCGTGTGGTGAAGGCTTTAAAATAAGGTCTATTAAACGCAGCTGCAAAAAGCAAAATGTCTATTAATCACAGATATTTCTTTACTGATTTTTTTCCAAATCTCTGCATTTTTCTGAGACGGAGGGACAGGTTCTCTCTCGAATCCTCGCCTCGGGCCAGCCTGAATCTAGGACGGGATGTCAATAATTTCCACAGCCTTTATTTTTCCGCCTCCGTTCGTGGCAGTTCTTGTCTTGTCTTGCTGCCTGTTGTTTTGCAGCTCAGGAGCCTTGAGAGGTGATCTCATCTGCGCCTCGCTCCTCAACCCCCGCTCCCAAAACAACATTGTATTTATCTGACCAAAATAGCCACCTCAGGCTGGAAAAACCCTAGTCAAGACAAACAGAAATAGGCCAAGAGTTTCCAAGGAAGCCAGTCTGGGCCGGAGGTGATGCTTTTGACTGACAACAGCCACGGGGCAAACAGAACAACACTTCTGTGAGGTGATGGTTAGAGGCCGATTTAATAAAAGCTCTTATTATTCTTGAGCTTCTGGCAAACAACAGAACTACAGGGTGCATTGCTGCAACACATGTAAGCCTACAGTAATATATAAGCGAGCAAAACAGAACAATTTGTGCTTTAGAAAACTAGTATTAGAGTTACTGTGATGTAAATCAGAATCAGAATCAGTAATGGGTTTATTTAGGTCGAGGAATTTGACTTGGTGTCGTGGTGCATACATAAAAGAATGACTATAATCGAAATTCTTATTATCAGTGTTTCCAATAATATGCTAATGATCGCAGAGGGAGTAGGTCAAGTCATGCTGAGTCATTTGTATTTATTCAGCCCAAATTTGGCTATACACCTTTTACAACACAAATTACAGCCTATATCTTTAGGCCTTTCATTCAGTTTATATTCCAGGTGTAGACAATTAGTCACAATTGACTTGAGTGAAAGTTCCCTTGAGTAAATGTTTGTTCTACACTTTATCAATGTCAGTTGTAAAATGACTGTTAGATTATAATTCTATATCTTTGAAGGCAACACTACATTTTAAATGCACCTTTAAACCTTTGCTTCCCTATATTCCGTGTGTTAGCTGAAAGGAATAGTGTGACAGCGAAATCTTCAGGAAGTCAATGCTCCCGGCCAAGAAATAGTCCCAAACAAAAACACCCCTCATGAAAGCCTCAACATGTCATTTTTACACTTATGCATCCTCATGATCATCAATGAGCTTTCCAAGTGCTGGTAGGCAGGTTTTTGTACTCGTGGAAAGAGCCAGGTCAGCTGTTTTTAGTCTTTATGCTAAGCTACGCTAACTAGATGGATGTAGCGTACTTAAAGGGGCCATATTCTGCTAATTTTCAGGTTTCATATTTGTATTTTGTGCCTCTAATGTGAAATGTCTCCATGCTTTAATGTTCAAAAAGGTCTATTTTTTTCTCATACTGCCTGTGCTGCAGCACCTCTTTTCCCCCTCTGTCTGAAACCAGAGTCCAGTCTGCTCTGATTGGTTAGCTGGCCGGCTCTGTTGTGATTAGTGAACTGCTTAGAGATGTCCACCCTTTTAGCCTTTCAAGTACAGTACAGTGTATTGGAGCGCTAGCCAATAGAAACGTGGTTACATAAAGTGTTTTTCAGGCAGGTGGAAGTGTGTGGGAGGGAAACTCCCTCTGGACTTTGAGATTTTTGCCTTTGCAGACCATTTACATGCACAAAAAACTAAATAACAAACTACAGGAAAGGGAAAACCCCAAAAAGCAAAAATGGGTCCTTCTAACAAATAGACAGGAGAATAACAATTATCTGCAAGAAACTACAACAATGAGAATTCCTTGAATTTTAACTTAAAATGTAACATTGATGAATCTGATCAGCTACAATTTTAGCTTTCAGTCGGTGTTGGTTACACTGTCAGTCTGGATTCAGTAATCCCAGAAAGCCAATCCTAACTGACTTTGAAGTGGCTTTGCTAACTCTCTCTAGACACTAACAATGAGATAATCAATCAACAATGGGATACTGCCCTCCAGTATAGACCTGAGACACACACATGAACAAACAGACACACCACAACATTCACACAGACATACTAGCATGAAGCCACGGCCTGACCCTCCTTTACCGCACAAAAAAGGGGGGAGGGGTAGGAGAAAAAAGGAAAAAAAACACATTCCACTTCCCGTAAAGCCGGGAGAAGGAGCAGTGAGTCAGCGGAGCAGTTTGAAACGGCCCTTTTTAGTTTGAGACACAACGTCTTTGAACGTCTACACGTGGACCTTTTAACCTCCACAGCTCCTCCTCGAATGTTGTTGATGGTGCCGCTCTCCTTTCTTCACACACCCCCCTTTCTATTTGTTTAGTCTCTACTTAAACAACTCATTCCCTGACTAGTCTGAAAGTGATCGTTGCTCTCAGTTCAACTGCAGGTCATGCAGCATGTTCTGGATTAGTCCATTTTATTACTGTTAACACAGTTTAATTGTTGTAACATGCATGCAACCACAAAATGACACACACAAAGTACACTCCCATCAAAAAAAAGCCACACATTTAATCACAGTTTGTAATAGACCTCAGCATGATGCACCCAACCCCCCAGTGATGCCAGGAAAACACAAATCATGTAGGAATAAACCCTCCTTCTCTCTTTCTGTTTCATCTTGCCGCCTCCTCCAGACAAAGGCCCCCCAAAAAACAGACTGGGACCCTGGAATGATGCTGCTTTTCCATTTGATTCACAGGCAGCATCCTGAGTCACGGCCATCAGGTCCCGCTCTGATCACGCTGACAGCCTAATTGACTCTACGGAGGAAGAGTCCATGGTATCTGTTCTCCATCAACTCTCCTGCTGGCAGGCTGACTCACACGCTGAAGTTCAGGTGGACCAGCTATCACTGGAATCTGTTCACACTCAACAGGCGGCCTGTTTAATGTTGCATGATTTAGACCAGCTGGCTCGGGGCTTCTTGTTCCTGCCGTTGTTGTTGTTGTTGTTAAGTCATCTTTTTGTCCTTTATTTTGCTATGTTGTCTTGTCTTAAGGTGTGTAACCCCGACAGCCAGGTGAAAATTATACATTCGAGCTCTATTATTACCTAGAAGGCTGGGGCTACTCTATTATTTTGTCTACAAATCCAAAGCCAATTTGTCCCTACTGTAGACATCTGCAAACACATGTTACAACTATATATTCTTATTTTTCATAAAATGCTATCAACATCATCAAAAAGCTGGGTACTGTGATTTTTAAGCAAATGTTAATCAAATGAGAGGAAAAAGTGCATGTTTTAGGGACTACTTTCAGCAGCGTGTGAGTGATAGACACTTGGTCCAGTGAGTATATTTGATGGCTGTCCGTGGGACTGTTCCAATTTAAACTATGCTAATGACAAGCAGGTCACACACTGCAACACTATGACTCACAACTATGGAGATCTATGGCAGAATACATTAATTGTAGGTTTTTAAGTATTTTGATGGTGTTTGTTAACAATAAAGAAAATGTGTTGATGTCCCGTACTGAGTGAAAGGTTACTGCCTACAAAACTTAAACAAAATTTAAGAAAACAAACATATTTGTAAGACATGGGGTGAGTCAAAATGAATTTAAAAAAAAGTATTGGACGCAGTCACGAACTTGAGTCATCAGAGGAGGGTGTTCAGGTCTGGGCAGCTCCACGGGACAAATAAACACACACACACACACAGACCAAAACACAAACACAGCCACACAAATGTATGGATGTTAATGCACGTACAAGGACATATACACACTCTCTTTACTCTCCCTCCAATACACACACACACACACACACACACACACACACACACACACACACACACACACACACACACACACACACACACACACACACACACACACACACACACACTGACACACACATAATAAACCCTTCTCGTTGCCCTGGCTGTGCACCCAGGGGGGACAGCAGTGACTCAGAGCGAGTCATGCCCACACACACACACACACACACACACACACACACACACACACACACACACACACACACACACACACACACACACACACACACACACACACACACACACACACACACACACACACACACACACACACACACACACACACACACACACACATCACAAACTCTCACATACAAACATTTGCCAAAATGCCAAACTGCTGCAACCTTTATTGGTTGCAGCCCTCTGAGCCTCTGTAGATGTGAGTTGATCACGGTGAGCTCGTTTGATAAAAAATACGGATGCAGTTTTCTGATCTTAGCACAGAAAGCTGGCAGATCTGGTGAGATGCAACCTTGTGATCTGTTATCACATGTGGTCAGATGTCACTCTTTTTGTCATGTACAATCAAAAATGTAACTAAAATATGATCCATAAAGGTTGCAATGTGAAGATAGATTAATTGGCTTATATTTTTATATTTATATTAAACCGTACTAAAGTGTACCAGAGCTTAATCTTTCTTTGATGCTGGATTAGGGATTAAAATCTATTGTTGTCATGTCAAAATGTATCTATATTAGGAGAAGCTGTGTAAAACACGCCAAAACTATTGGATAAGATTTTCCAAAAACTGCCATCTTAATATTTGAGGGGATAATCATAAGGTTATCAATAATGATGTCACATGTGCACTGGCAGATATGAAAGTACGATTTTAATTTGCCACCAGAGCATGTTTGTTGTATAAATTTAGGTTGAAGATGCCTGGAGGGGATGAGAAGGGATTTTGGCTGAGTTTTTTTTCATCCACTCCCCCATCCTCATGTTGAACCATTAATCAGAGACAATATGAAGTCATCACTCCCTCGTGGGATTTGACTGCCTGTAAAAATAAACCTTACATGGCTCAGAAGCGCAGTTGCTGATATCAAGAACTAACACGCTTTGGCAGCCTGTTTCATTCGTGTTTTCTGGGTAACATTTTAAATCAGTTAGAGATTGGATTGATGTTTTTCTGTAGTTTTCATGAGGTATGCAGCAAATGTGATGATTGGAATCAATCAGTTAGTTCGGGGAAAGGTCTGATCTCGGTGGAGCTTCATATTTTCCGTGAAGAAGGAGGAATGTACCACAAGCCCCTGAATGCATGCTCAGGCAGGAGAGAAGAAGAGAGGAGAGGAAGGAAAAGTGGAGAAGAACTGAAGGAAAGGAAAGAAAAGAGAGGAAAAGATGAGAGCACAGATGGATGTATGTTGTAACACAGAATGGGGAGGTGAAAGAGGGCGGTTAGCTGGCATGGTGTTTGTGAGCAAATGTATGCGTCACTGAAGCTATTCCAAGATGCACAAATGCACTCTCTCACACGCACATTCTGATAAGCTTTTTTTTGCTGTTTCCTTGACAACAGTATTGTATTTTCGGGGATCAGAGGTGGCAGTTGTGTGTCCGTGTGTGTGCGTTGAACCTGTGCGTGTGTGTGTTCAACACAGCTGTTAAAAGCTTGTTAGTCAAAAGCTAAATTGCAAAACAAGGTCACTTGGCGTCACTGACAAAGGGACGACTTTGCACAGTCTGACAAAAGTCATCACATTGGATGAAGTTCAATATTCAGTAAAAGAACATAAGGAGAATAAAGGGGAGGCGAGATTGGGAGTGAAGGCCCAGGAGATGATTCAAAGGTCCTCTGACGGCAGTAGGGTTTTGAATTTGTTTTGCAACACGGTCGCATAGTATCGTCAATGTGTCAAATCTATTCTCGGATCATCTAATAATTGCTTAGAAATTCATTGACGTCATTAAGAGACAGCAACAACGTACAAACGGCAAATCTGGAAGGATTTGAAAAAATAATTTGCACCGCATTCACTGCTTTTGGTTTGCTGATAAGAAGGTACTTCACACTTACAGTATCTGCAATTTCCAACTCAGTAATGAACCTCACTCAACAGTGGCAACCTAATAATTGCTAATGGGGAGCTGAAAAAAACAGGATTTGTTCTAATTTATGGTATTTATTTAAGGGCTGTTCTCAGAGGAAGCTCCTGTAAATGGATCTATGAATAGATCTATACATGTAGATCAAATGTTGACACACATATACAGACACACACTGTCAAGGTGTCATACAATCGCAGACACACACACACACACACACTCACAAATACACAATAGCCCCCACCTACTACTTTTACACTACAGGAAATCAAGCATTTCCTGCTTCATGCGGCACAGGATGTGAGGTTAGTAACTCGTTGAGCTGCAGTGTATTATGAATGAGAGTCACTCTCACTGTGGACCACACACTCACTCACAGCACTTTTGAAGTTCTATAATCGGTGGTAATCATATTTATATGAGATGCTGTACTCCCACTCATCAGATGAATAAAGATCTGGGTTAACAAAAAAGGCCAAGATGGCAGGAATTATTTACTCGATGCTATAAAAAAGAGACAATGGTAAATTAAAACAGGCTAAATGCTTGGAGAACTCATTCTTTGTTTCTTGTCCAGGTATATTTTTCTATAAAAGGGATAATGTTAGAACAAATAGAGCAGTTCAGTGATGTCATATTCTCGTAGGCCTACTCTGAAGTTAGCACCACAAGGGCTCCCTTGAAAAAGAGCAATTGGATTTTCCAATTTGATTTTGGTATATTGCAGAAATTAAGCTCTTTGGCATACACACATTCATGATGCATGAGTGTTTACTTCAGCAGGATAATCTCCACATATTAACACACAAATTGCCAGAAGAAAATCGTGCGATAGTGTTCTGTTCTCAAAGATAGATATACTCCTCCCAAAGGGGGCGGTATGTTGCTACATTCACATAGATGTTAAGAGAAGAAGTGTAAGCTATAGCTGCTGTAAAACCGTATCCTCTGTCCTGTGCTTTTTGTATGCTTTCCTCCTACTAATACACAGCAGCTAGGCTATAAACGAACTACATCACAGTCTCATGGCTGCGCGTCACCACTGCTAAGCTAAAGGCGGCTAATGTTTGGCGTGATGACGTTTTGTAGTCCTTTATAGTCACTTGTTAGCAACTGCCAGTTTTAAGCTTCTGACATTTACAAGGGGGGTTTCACTACCGTATTTTATGTCAAAGAACAAAACGTGAAAATATCTTGCTTGTTTAAACCACAGACCTTATTTCAGGCTTCTAACTACAGACACATTCAAAAAAACGTTGACTTCAAGAAGAGGGAACCGGATGTGGTAAAATGCTACGTTTTTGAAGGTGTTTCTACACCACTCTATACAATTTTATCACTTTATACATACAAGTTTTACCCATTAGCACATGAACAATGGTTCTCAATAAACTTCTACATGTGAAAAAAGGGCATCAACAACAAAATGGTAAAGACTGTTTGTGTGGGACTTACAAGTCAGCTGGAACATTTTGGACCAATTGAATAGAGTTAGCGCTAATTACCTTACTGAAGATGAAATCCGTTAGCTAATTGCAGTTGTCATTTCAAAATTGAAAAATAGAAGTAAGAAATAGGAAGTCTGCTTCCACTTCTGACTAAAAATAAAGACTTATACAATGATGAGTTGTGAATCTGCCACTGTTATCAAGGTAAACTGCAGGGCTAGCGAGCGGTCAATTAGCCTAGCGTCTGCAGAACAACAGCGTCTGCATGTAAGGCTTGATCGAGCAACTACGGGAAAAGATGATTTTATCTCATCATTATTATGTGTGTACCTATGTGCTCCTGCAGAGTAAACAAGGGTCAAGTGTTTCCTGGCCAGAATTTTAAATACACTGCTTGTGCCAAGAATGTCTACATAAAAAACACCCCGAGGGCAAACAGCATGCTAGGCAAAGCGCACATAATGCACGCATGTGGGAGGGAGACAAATACAAAGAAAGACGGACAGATAGATAAAAAGAGAAGATGAGATGCAAGGAACAAAAGTAGGCAGTGTTTTTTGGGGAGAAAGATTAATATTTGTACACATTGCCTGATGGTTGGTTACTATCAAACCCGTCTGATTGAGCGATAACACCCTGCAACTCATTTCTTGGCACCACACTCCTCCAGTAATACCAGACAGCTGGGAGGCAGAAAAAAAGCAAAAGTGCAGTTTAACCGTTTCACTGCCAGACAGAATTGAGTTGGTTGTGGTCGTGTGACTAAAATCGTTCTCTCTCTGTCTCTAAAGTTTCACGATGATGAGTATTGATGAAAGTGCCACTCGGCCTCTCCCAGTCACGCCTGTCTCCACCACAACCTGAAAGATAAGCAAACACCTAGACTAGGCATCTATAAGTCTTCTGTCTGATAACTAAGAGCTGAAATTAAAGAAACATTTTCTGATAAAACGTCAAATAAGAAATATGGTTTACCACATCATTATCGAAATGCAAAAAAAATAACTGCTTACCACTTCTGGATCCCGGTGCTTGTGTGCAGAGGGGATGTTTTTTGTAGATGTTATGACTAAAATGGGTCTGCATTTTCCCCCATCTCTGTGTTTCTCTTTCCCCTTTACTCTCATGGGAATGAATGGGGAGAAAATATGATACAAATGTATGTGATCATAAACAGATTAAGACAGAAAATAAAGTAAAAAGTTGGACCTAAATTTAAAAAACGAATATGAATAAAGCATAAAATAATTGATAAATGATCCCATCAATTTGATGTTAATTGCATAATAATACAGAAAAAACATATTTCAAATTGACATATTATATAATTTGCTCTCCTTGGTTTTTGGCTGTATCAAAAAGTTACTTTTAGCTTTAGCCATGTCTGTGCATGGTGCATCAGATTTATGTGTATTGTTTATGTGGACCAATTTAAATTATCTTGTAAATACAATTAGAACACATAAGAAAAATTGAATGGAGTGAGGCAAATGTAAAATAAAAATACAACACAACAGTGTTAAAACAAATGTAAAACGTTTGATTAATGTATCAAACAAGATTAAGCCTTAAGGATAATTTTAAGCGGTTTATGCACTTTTTCCTGAAAAGGAAGCGCCCACTGTGGCTGGAAAGTACAAATGTGGGGATGAATTAAAATTGTTAAAGCATACTGTAACAGTAGCACGATAGAGAAGATCATGAAATCAGCAGCACCTAATCAGTAATTAAAGTTACACTTCAGAATGTACATGTTGTTAGCTAAGTAAGCCAACCACCCGGAGTGAGTGTGCTAAATAAAGAAAAAGTGCATATTATTTTAACTGTAAGGGAAGGTTTGAATACATTTTTCCTTTAAAAAGGTTTGCTTTAAACACACTTTTATATCAAAACAAATGAAAATGTTACGGTTAGAGATGAGAGCCAGCTGTTTAAAAAGATTTGAAATAAGGTTAAAGCTCTTTTTTTCATGTTTCAGTTTCACCCCCTCACAAGACTGACCACTGTGGAGAGTACAGATCTACGAAATGTCCCATGTGAGAGTGTTTGTGAGTGAACGCATGTGTCATGTATCGGGGGGAAATGAACAAAGAGTGTACACACAAATGAGTCTCGTGTAAGTGTCTGTGGTTTGTTGTCTTCGTGAGAAGCGCTGTCTGATGTTGTGGCTCGCTGTGTGTAATTTAACAATTAGCATATCTTTGTGTAGCATGCTGACAATCCCACTTATAGTAAACTTCTACACCTTTATTTCAACAAAAGGTCTGTCGGATGAAGTACAGTCGTGAGTTATCAGAGAATTATTTTTACATCTTCGAGCAGTCACATAAAATACACTTTTGCACAAATGGTTCACATCGAATTATCACACACACACACACACACACACACACACACACACACACACACACCACACACACACACACACACACACACACACACACACACAAACAAACACAAATACGTCAGTAAAAGCTTAAGACAGCAGAAACAGTAAATGATGAAACATACAGTCAGCAATATCTGCTTGCTCAAGGTCTGAGATGCCTTTCTTGATATTTGTATACAGACTGGCAGAAATGATCTAGGAAGCCCCTTTAGCTTTGAGAGGAGGCATGCATTGCACCTAGATATGCAGCAATTGCCTTTGACCGCCTTTATGCTCGCTCACTTAGTTTTCTTGGTATGAGAACAACTGTCCTTTGACAGGAAAGTTCCTGTCACTGTGAGAATGTGTTTGTGTGAGTGTGCGTGAAAACCCAAGCTGGTGAACCACTTCTGGTAAATAAAATAGAAGTGGGCTTCGCATTGCCATGACACAGACAGTAAATAATGAAGCCAAAATCAGACGAAAGTTGAGGGGCTTGAATGACTGATAAGGAGATACAGTTTGACTGTATTCCCTCTCACTGGAGACAATTTGATTATGAGATTAATATGATGATAGTGTTGTGCTATGTGGGTTATATTATAGCATTGATATATCAGTCTAAGCCACACAAATGGACATGTTCATTTTTCTTGAGGCAGAGGAAGTTTTAAGCTTTTTAATGTGACCGAATGTCACAGAATAAAATGAAACCAGTAAACTAGGACAGTGTGGGCATTGTCACGATGCTGCGTTATCAAAATGTGCATCACTCTGTGGAGTACATATGTTGTACTGTTCAAATGAATGAATGAATGGGTGGGAAACTACCTTTGAAGAACTCCTCTGTGGTTTTGATCACGGATGTAAAATAATAAATCAGCTCCCCAGCTTAAATCAACAAGGGCTCTCACATCCTCGTCTTCTAGACATTGACTATTTTTGGGCTCTCACATCCACTTCTGCTCACATCTCTGTGCTTTATTTCCAGGAAGCAATGGGGTCTAGGAGTACTGAGTCTCAATGATCATTAGCGACAGTGAGAGCATCAGAATGCGCCTCGAGCGCCTACACAGTTTCAGCCCAACTCGCACCATTGATCTCGCCAGTAACCGTGTGATTAGACTCACTGGCCTTTCCCTGTATGTACTCGCTGTCTCTTTGATAAACATTTCTCATAAGGCAGACACTCTCAATTGCTGGCAGAGATGCATACAGAAAACAACGAAGAGTGACATATTTATAGACCCAAGACACAGAAACTAATGTGGTAGAATGTTATTTAAGTAAGCTGATATAAGCAACTGATATCAATATTAATATGAGTACTTGAAGAGAGGGGTGTTAGTGATAAACTAAAAAGGAACAGAATATTTCTTGGAAGTTTGATTTCCTTGGTGTGTTGTTTGATTTCAAACTCCTACTAAAAGGTTATAACCATTTTTTTCTTTTATCAGCAGAATAATCTATATGAATAGCAACCCCGCTCTGCATGAAAGATAAACATAGCTAGCATCTCTCATTTAAATTACCTGCTGGGAAATTGTGTAGGCCGAAGGAAGGCTCTAACCTCAAACCAAAACCACATCTTCTCATCTTAGACTTCGAGAGTAAATAAGCTAAGTCATTTACCAGCTACTGTGATTAATGTTACAATCTGCCCTGATGTGAATGAGCTCTGTCTCACAGATCAGTGCGTATTTCTGTTCCATTTGGAATTTAAAACGAAAGGTGAGTTTAGTAAAGAAGACATTTTCAGATATACCAAGCAGGAAGGAGGAACACATGCTGTGTGTCTGAGTTTGTGGATTTACATTAGCTATGTTGCAAGTTAGTGTCCCAATGTGAAATGATGCAGTGCACTATAAGTCCTTACGGTGCACTCAATAACAGTCCAAAAAGTTGAGTGTTGATATGGTTAAAAGACATTATTGGCTGATTTACAGACATCTCTATCCCAATGATAGACAATGGGAAAATGTCCTTTAGGCCCAATGACGTGAAGAACTGACACGGAAGTTGTAGTACCGAAAACATTTTTCTGGGCTGATTCCTTTGACATCACTTGAGGACTAGTCCAAACATACTATTAGGCTTTACAAAAAGAAAGGTATAAATAGACGCGCCACTAAGGTCGTGTATACCTGCAAAAATAGGTACAAAATATATTTGTGTGAATTCACTGTACAGGTTGAAATAAATTATCTGTTGTTTTATCTGAGAAGTCAGAAATGAAAACGATTTTGCTGTATTTTACATGTATTCAGCTTATATTATAAAGCATAATAGGCTGGCACAATATTTTGAATTGTGAAAGTCAGGATATTGCTGCCATCCTGGCACGGAGCACAGCCTGTGAAATACGTTTTAACTTGGCTGGATTTGTGGTTTAACATCATAGAACCCAACCTTATAGGTACAAAATAAAGCACTTTAAAGTCAGTGTCTGTGTATCCTGTGTGTTTTATAACTGGAAGAGTTGGAACTGGATTTTCCTTGGAGATCACTGAGGGAGACGGGTCGCTTGAGCTTCTTAGCTTTGCAGGTCTGGGTTTTGCACAACTGGACATGTGTGTTCAAAAACAATACCATTTCACAATGTCTGCAAATTATGACGCAAGACAACTTCAGTTTATATCGATAAAAGAATATATATTATTAATGTGCTTTAAAAAGTTGCTAATAGGTGAATTGTTTTACCTTTCAACAGTGCCTTGCTAGCTTCCAATCTTTATGCTAAACTAAGCTAACCTAACTCTTGGCTACAGCTTCCTGTTCAACAGACAGATACGAGTGTGGTATTGATCTATTGAACTATTCCCTTAAAACTGTGTGTGTGAGAGACAAGAGGGTGACTCAGACTTCTACTGAAAGTTGTGTAATGAACATGTGTTGATGCAGTTGAAGCCCTAATTAGGAAGAAGTGTTCATAGCGACCCAACAACTACTAAAAAATTATTTTAAACAAACAAGGTGTCCACAGCCATGAGTAATGTGTTTCTTATCAAGGTTAATCAGGGAAGCAGTGGCGTACATTTTAAAATCTTATCCAACACCTGAGGTAAAACATCCTGTTTTCTGTAGGTCTGGTGCATCCGTTAGCATGATTCCTAACTTGGATATTTTCAAGCCTGGGTTGTGTTGCCACACCGGCACCACAGCTGGCCCATTACCGCAACTTATTGAGGAAATGAAAATGTGGTGTACCCAAATCCTCCACACCCCTGGCCTCCTGCCACCGTACATTCACTTCTCGTATTTTCTCACAAAGAGGAAGTCTCAGCCTGCATCCAACAGAGGAATCAAACATCCGAAATCCCACCTCTCTCCCTGATCCCCCACTTTAGAACAAAATCCAGTTGTCATCTTTGAGTGGCTTATTGAGGTGTAAAACAAATACAGCGTGGCATTATTCTGCTTAATAAGATACATATTATGAGTATTCGTTATATTACATATATTTATTTAGCACCCTGATATCAGAGATGTGGCTTTAAAAAATACTATGAACTATGAACAATAATATGAATGATAGAATTAGTAAAAGAAAAAAAGGGTGAATATAGGAATTAGGGTAATTACATAAAGAGTAAATAAATACTTTCTCAGCTGTCATTTAAACATTTTTTTTTTAAAGATTGTGCATCTCTTCTACCTCTAAGTAAGGTATTACATAATTTTGGAGCATTCAAATATCTTCTCTTTGTATTTTGTCATGCATAAAATAAATTATATATATTACTGTGAGCAACCTTTTAGTCATAGTCAGTCGGTTTGTCAGCCCTCGTAGTCTCACACCAAATTATGATGAGTCTTGTTTGGGTGCGTTTGCAGAAAAGGGAGTGTTTGGCTTTTACTCAGACCAATTTCTTTTGGGATCTGACTATCATCAAGCACGAGTCTATAGAGAGGTGAAGTCCTGCCCATCTACTTCCGACCCATGGGACCTTATTTCGGAAAAATTATGTATTGAAGTCAATGGGGAGAGAAAACGTATCTTTCGATCCCGTTTGAATTGTGCCATGAATTACACTGATGTTTGTCAATCTTAAAAAATCATTTCCATGTCAAAAAAGTCACAGTTTGTCGTAAAACTGTTGAAATAAGACTATGAAAAATACGCAACTAGAAAGACTACAAATCCCAGAGTAAGTGAGCACATTAGTTAGCATTACAGCCTTAGCCTTGTAATTTTTATTAGCCTTAAAGGTGGGGTAGGTAATTTTGAAGAAACCAGCTCGAGATCGCTAGAATTTGAAAATACAAAGCCGGAACAAATCTGCCACTTCCTTACAGAGCCCCTCCTCCAACACACACGGACGCGCACATGACCAATGAGGGCACGAGATAAGTTTGTGCACAGATGGAAGGCTGACAGGCAGGTAGGCCATCCAGTTATTTTAGCCGGGCCGGCTAAAATGATTGGTCGTACTTTTTACAGTACTACGGCTTCCACAGATGACATTTTTTAATGGATTTTTTGTCAAGGCACTTAAGATATTCATTGCTATCGGGATGTTAAGAGCATTCCATGGAATATAACAAAAAGTGTATCTCGAGCCAGTTTCTTAAACTTACCTACCCCACCTTTAACATGAAGTAACATTAAGTAACCCAAAATGTTAAACAGTAAGAGTAGTAGTCATATTTCGTGAACCCTTTGAAGAGTACTGTCACACCGGTGTGATCATTCTATAATACACCGTTTAAGCCTGGATGCCCCCGGGGGAGACATGCTAACGCTAACGCTACATTAGCATCGGCGATCTTTTCTACTTCATGCTATCTGCACAAATGGTTAACATTGAACAATAAAAAGATCAGGCAGTTCAGGGAGAATCGAAGGAAGGCAGGCAGGCAGCTTTGCATGACATTCTTCTGGAAGTGTTTCATTGTGGTGATAGTGATTTTTTGGCAAGACTGTAGTGACGGCCATCTTGGTGACGTGTGTTGTTGTGCGAGACCAGAGATGTAGTTCATTGAGCGGTTTTACACTAAAAAAGTGTTACTTTGCAGTTTTACGGCAGTTTTTTAACTTGCAAAATTATCTTTTAAATTGACAAACATCATATGTGTAATTCGTGGCACAATTCAAACGGGATCGAAAGATAACTTTTCTCTCGCCATTGACTTCAATACATAATTTTTCCGAGATAAGGTCCCATGGAGGTCCACCGGAAAGGGAGGGACTTCGCCTCTCTATGGCCTGTGTGTGGGACTGGTGGTCTATATTTTCTCTATTCATGTTATCAGAAAAGCCGTTTCCTTCAAGAATTGCAATCTACTCGTAAATGTACTAGTTTGAACTGCGACGGTAGCTCTTACAAAGATTTCACAGTATTTGTTTATATCAAGAAGTTCATAAGGCACTCGAACCATATTGGTGATCCCCATTTGGGACAAAGCACTGCTGCGCAGCTTTAGAAAGTCACTAGTATGGCTCATGGTAGTGTTGTTTCAAAGAGAACACGGTTGTTTTGGAGCAACTAATGTTACATTCAACACAGTTAGCTTCTGCAGCTAGTTACTGCAGTAGATAGCTGGCTAGCTTGAAGATTTGTCGTTCAGGGCAATTCATTATAACAGACTGTTAATATCAAACATTACACATACTAATGGCCTCTATCCTTCAACCGTATAGAGGTACTTACGAATTACACTCCACACTAGACATGTTGACTGTATGAGTACACCTTCCGGTAGTCGTAAAAACATACTTGTCACTGTGAATGCATTCATCCGCTCAAAATAGAAAGTGAAAGGACAGAAGGACGGTCTTGTTGCTATGTAATCTATCAGAGACAAAAGACACCTCAATCTCAATTTGTTTTAAATATTGTAAAAACAATATCCAACCTCACAGTTCCATCCCCCACTCATAATTAAGTTTTTGTATTTTTCCAACAAAAAAAATGCAACATGAGCCAGCTCAATTAATAAACCAAATGGGCATGCAAATCAGATTAGACCTAATTAAACCCCCACTTCCTGCTGTTGCCTTCTTTTTACAGACTGGCAGAGTGACAGGGAGTTTAAGCATCCGTGTAGATGAAGGGGAAGTGGGAAGGACAGCTCCATATGCGTTAAGTCAGCCCGGGGGGACAGCTGGGTCCGACTGTCTTTTTCTGCCACACTCATTTGGCCCCAGCAATCATCCTGTCTTGTGCTAAAGGTCTCTCGTCGCTACAAGGCTCCTTGGCACTATCTGGGAGCTACAGACGAAGAATATGCTGATTAAACATGCCTTCATTAAAGCGATTACATGCAGAAGGCGGTTCAATTTCCCACGGGCAGCCAAATAACGATGAGGGGGGAAGAAGACGAAGAAGGCTTTTGGTGCGGGGATGGGGTTTATGGAGGAGAGGAGGGGGTAAATTGACTATGGCTGCTTGTTAGCGTTCATTTAAGTTACCCACACACAGTCTTTAAAGACTGACTAACAGACTTAATATGTTGTGTGAGCTGCACTCTCCTCCCGGGGACAGCCAGCTCTCTGCCCTTACGAACACCCCTACCTGACTCACCACACCTACAGGCCACTTCCAGGTCATCGAGCTTCCACCGCAGAAGACCTTGCCAAAGACGCAGGAGAGACGTTACTTCTGGTTCATTAAATAAAGCCGGACAGTGTTTTAGTGCCTGAATGAGCTGTAGAAGATGTGGTGGCAGGCGAGAAGGAAAGGAAAGAGTTAAAGTCGTTATGAAGGCCGAATGAACATCAGCAGCTTTCAGGCGTTCTTCAGTTTTGTCCTTTTCTGAGTTTCTTTTTTGAAGGACAAACAAGATATTTTTCTGAATATTAATGAAAGCTATAATTAATTACTTCGGCAATTACAGAAAAATCCAAATGTTGTACATCACTATTTTCTTTGAACAATGTCTTACTTCTTACTAACTCATCCTGACCACAAGAGAATTGATTTTGCAATACACCTTACTTTCGCTGTGTCAGCAGTCCTGGTCGGTTCCAGATAATTGAATGCTCTGTAAAAAAGGATGATTCATCATAACTGAAAACAACCACATGTTTTGTTGAGATTATAGACTGTCTTATAAATGGCACACTACTACAGTTCAATGTGACAAATTCAATTATTCCTCCCACAGTGCACTTCACCTGCCCTCAGTCTGTCTCCCTTGGGCACAGCCGGCAGCCTTCACGCACCCCAGTGATGTGCTAATAGCATAGACTGTATATATAAAGGCTAATAGCCAGTGAAGAACAGAAGAAGAGTCTTTAAATGTCTCAGCCAGAGGCGCTCTCTGTCCCGCTGTAGGTGATTGCACCTCCTCTATTGCTTTCATGTATTTTTATTTTATTTTCTTGTTGCTGCTTTTGTGCTTTATTACCCTACTGTCAACCTGAATCACACCAGCACTCAAAGAAAGTGACAAAATTGCAAGTATGAGGTGTTTGAACTGTGTATTCTGGTGCATAGCGGCATGTAATCATGTGCATGCGAGCAAAATAATTGTTCAGCGCCTCAGAGCCAATTAGGGGTCTCAAATAGGAAAGTCACATGTAAAGAAAATGGTTTCTAGCACACGCAAATTTAGCAACAAAAAAAGTCCTCACTTAATCGGGTTTGAGAAACGAGATTTTGATTCCCATCACCAGACAAAAACAGAACAGCTGACAGAATTGAAATCAATTGAACACATTCTAAGATTCATCCTTTAAATTATGATCTAATCAGAGGCTAATTTTGTCAAACCACACGCGATAAGAGGTTGTTACTTTAGTGACCTTTAGTGAAGTGGATGAGGTCACTCTGAAACTGGAACTGACCACTGCGTGATACTTTTTCTGTTTCCCTGAAACTACTTCTGTTTCTCTGTTTCCCCTGATATTTCTTCTGACTGACACCGGCACATCAGACCACTGTTTCAATGGGAGGAGCCCGGCCCAAAGTGACCGCTGTATAACAGCTGCTCAACCTACAGTACAGCTCCCAGAATCTGAGGAAAAGCACAAGATGTGGCTAATGTTGCTTCAGATATTCTTAAAAAGTAGCTTGAAGGAACAGAAGAATACAGCAGCTGTCGTGAGAGCTAATGTAACTGGTTAACCTGATTTATTTATCCTTTATTTTTTCACATAAGGTGTGCGTTGGTGCAAAAGTGATGACAAAGGTTAAAAGGTCAACATGCTCAATGAGGGAAATCCCCATTTTCACTTTCACTACAATGATAGTTTACCTGTATCTTAAACAGAGTATTTCATTATACTGATGAAATATGTATCACTACAAAGCCAATGTAACCATCATATACACAATAAAGCATGCATTTCTGTCAGCATCCCTGTTGAAATCTATCTTTCAAAATAAAAGCCTCTGATTGCATCATGGCCTACCAGAGTTACCAGAGGCAACTCAACAAAATAGCTAAAGTAGCAATGTCAAGGCAAAAATACTGATAAGTTAACTCCAGAAATCTGTTAGAGAGCCAGGTTACACTGAGATAGCACTGAGCATTGGATTCCTAGTTCTTTGGAATTGTTAGTTGTTTGTCGCTTTGGACAGTAAAGTTAGCCAAGATGCTAAAGGTAGCCATTATGCTAAAGTTATATGAGCTAGTAAAAAGATCTTCTTGTTTATATCAAGATCAACGGACGGTCTCTGTTGAGCAGTTTGTTTGGAAACAAATGCAGTATATCCTGTGTTGTTAGTAGCTCTGGGGAAAACAGAAATAAATCTGGTTGTGTTTGGGACAGTGGCACCAACAACAATTCAATTTGAAAATGCTAGTGAACAGTTATCTGTTTCCACTTATTACCCATAAGTGGAAACAGATAACTGCTCAGCCTGTGAAAACAGTTGTCAAATCTCTTAAGTCTTCCACAAGTCTGAGAAAAATAACCCAGGTGATGTCATCTACATTTCTCAGCATTGGATTGAGAGTTTTTATTATGAAACTGTAAAATGTCAATCCAATTCTACACAAAACAATCTCACTGTGAGAACTAAATTCCAGTTATTACCTCATTATCCCCGGCATGTGTCCGCTGACAGACCTCATGTCATATGTTCACACTAACGCATACTGTCAGAGCAAAAAACAGGAGGAAATATAGTTAAAATTGTTGTTTTTCCAACAGAGTAATAGTGTGATACTCCTATTATGTGCAAAAGTCTGGGATTGCTTAAGTTGTACCAGTATGTTTATCTGTTTATCTTAGGACTAGTGAGAACATAATGACTTAAGTAGTAGATTTACGTAAGATGGATAAGGTGCTAAAATAAAGATTAAAAAAAACACAAACACATGAGACCTGAGGATAGGTGCAAGCAGCAGGCTGGAAACTCAAACTAGACGATGTGAACGTGCGTAGGCGCATGGCCCTCTGGGAAGTGATTCAGAGGTCATTACCATATTGAGAACACAAAGACGTCTTTCTATCAAACAGGTGTTCAGTCCAGGGGGACATGTCAGTACTCTTGCATACCTTGAAGGCTCCATCAATTGTTATTAAATTCTACCGCAACCATTCACTTCAGTCCACCAAATAAAAACAAGACAATAAAACAGAAGAGAAGAAAAACATATAGTGAAGTCTAATAGGACATTAGCTACTACTACCTTTTGTTTTGTAATAATACAGCATTGTAATGTACAATAATAAAATGTACAGTTTATTTGTGTCGACTTTATTGCCCTTAGTTGTAGACTAGTACAATAGTAGAACGTAAGAGTACATTTATTTAACTACTGAACTTGAGCACAATTGTGAGGTACTTATACTGTAATTGAGTATTTCACCACTCTATGCTACTTTAAAGTTCTACTCCACCACATATTGAATGTAAATATGGTACCACTATATATTATAACTTTGCTGATTCAGATCCTTTCTACAAATGATAACTCAATTAATAAATACAACTATAGGATAAGATACCCAGTGGTGTATGACTCAAATCAAATTAGCACCAGCTTCAACATTTATTATTGCATCACTTATCACAATTCAGTAATATTATATTATATGTATATACTATTTAGAGCTGGGGAAGACCATGGAGTTCAATCCCACCTTGACCGCAATTGTCCTTGGGCCCTTCACCCTAAATTGCCCCTGTGGGTTTTGTCCCCAGTATTGATGTATTAAATGTCTGATATATGAAATATGTAATGTAAAGCGCTTTGAGCACTTGTAAAAGAGCAAAAATAAATTCAATGAATATTATTATTATTATTATATGTTTAGAATGTTCAGTTCTGCATAATGAATACTTATATAATAATAATGCTTTTATTCGTTTGCATTAGTTAGTTTTAACGTATGACTTTTGGCAAAGGACTTTTTACATGTGTGGCTCTTCTTGAGAAAAATATCTTTATACTTCTTCCAGCACTGGCCTGGTATAGATAATCCATCTATTAATACCATAGATTTAATCACATGAATACAGTTCTGTCTGATACCCCGAGCATACGTCTATCTTTGCCAGACACCCATTATGCTTCATGCATTTTTTTGAAGACATCACGCCCAAGAGTTTAGCCACCTACCATCCTCTCCCTGCCTGCAGGGCGGAGGAGCAGCAGTGCGCCTCCTCCGCCTCCCTCATACCGGAGAGCTGGAAGCGCGCCAGGATGGGATTGGCTTCCCGCTCCTGTGGGGAGGAACTGGTGCGCCAGGATACCCAAATATGGACTGTCCGATCTCAGGTTGGATCGCATGACTCAGCACCAGACTATATAGCCTATCCTTACCTTGGGATTGTTGTGAAGAATAAAAAAGCTATAAGGGTTGTTGAAGTGTTTAGGTGTTTTTGGATTGTTTTGAGACACATTCCGACTGACTTGTTAATATATGGTAATGAGTGTAGATGAGCACTTGAATCAACTGTATATGTTTCCTGGGTTGAGTTTCCCTCACGCCAAACAACACTAGTCTTGTTTACAGTCCTTGTTCCTGGCAACAACGTCATCAAGTGTGCCTGACATCCCGGAGGCGGGGTCACAGACGAAACAGCCAATCAGAGAGCTGAGCGGAGCGCATGTTTAGCCCTACACTGTGTGGCTTCGCTGGATGATATAAGTAGAGTGGAGCGCAACGGGCGCCTGTCATTACAGAGGAAACACAAGTGGAGCTCAGTTTCAGAGCAAAGGGACTCTCCTACACACGAGTGGAATCAAAACATCTGAATTAGTCACTGGACTCCGCTTTGAATTCAACCAAAGGTACAAAACGACGACTTGGTACAGTACAGTTCCACTATTTTGGAAGTTTTGCTCTGTTTTTGATAGCTTTGGTCTTCAGTATAATAACACAGCGGGACTTTGTGCTGGAATCAATTGGGACACTAAAAGCCTCGGTGTCCAAGCAAGCAGCTTTGCAGCGAACTCTTGTATTTGACTGTGTGATTTTGAAATATGTCCACAATAATGGAACAGCCTTTTTATGACGACTCGTTTCTCTCTGCTTATGGCCATCCAGGCGCAGCCCTGCCAGACTACAAGCTGCTAAAGCAGAATATGAACTTGAACTTCTCCGATTCATATCGGAACTCAAACTTCAAGTCGCAGCACCTGCGCAACGACGGTGATTTCTATTCGGCCGGATCAGCGGACGTGGGCTCGCTGAAGCTCGCCTCTCCGGAGCTGGAGCGCCTGATCATCCAAAATAGCAACGGGGTGATCACCACCACACCGACACCTGCCCAGTTCCTCTACAACCGCAGCATCACAGAGGAGCAGGAAGGCTTCGCTGAAGGTTTTGTTAAAGCCTTGGACGACCTGCACAAAATGAACCACATGGCTCCTCCAAACGTTTCAATCAGCGGCGTCTCCTGTGGCGTCCCCGGCGGCGTGGTGTGCTCGGCTCCAGCCTCGGTGTTCGGCTCATCCATGCAGCAGGACGGGCTCGAGTACACCACCCTGAGCAGCTGCACCACGAACCCCAGTCTGTCATCTGGAGGCAGCTATCCCTCCACCACCATCAGCTACCTGCCGCCGCACCACCAATACCACCACCACCAGCATCCCCAGGCCATGGCGCACGCATCGCACCATTTCCAGCACTCTCTGGCCGGCGCGGGCATCCACTCGCAGCGGTACAGCGGCTTGAAAGAAGAGCCTCAGACGGTGCCTGACATGCTGAGCAGCGATTGCTCTCCACCAATGTCTCCCATCGATATGGAGAACCAGGACCGCATGAAAACGGAGCGCAAGCGGCTGAGGAACCGGCTGGCAGCGTCAAAGTGTCGGAGGCGCAAACTGGAGCGCATCTCCCGCCTGGAGGACAAGGTGAAGGTGCTGAAAACTGACAACGCCGGACTGTCAAGCACGGCGTCAGTACTGAGGGACCAGGTGGCCCAACTCAAACAGAAAGTCATGACACATGTGAGCAGTGGCTGCCAGCTCATGTTGGCGCCCAAAGTGAAGTCCTATTGAAGACACAATGCACTTTAAACAACAAAAAACACTGGACACAAACTGCACTGACAATGGACAATGTCAACATTTTCTGTACGAAAGAACTGGACCATGATGGTTTATATGGCTGATAGAGAAGCAGCACAAATCTAAAGACTAAAACACTTGGGGGCATTTTTGAATACTTTTATTTTAAAGATGTCGTCTTGGCTTTGCCTGTTTACATTTTACTTTAATTGCGATCTGTGATACATTCTTATGTAACTTATTTGTGTTCCTCAGGTTGAGCCTGTTTTTTTTTTTTTACTTGTACAGTATATATTTAAGTAAATGAAATTATGAAACTAAGAAGTATGTGGTGTTGTTTCTTATTGGGGTTATTTAAAAACAGTAATCTCTTGAAGAGTTAATTCTCGTTAACATGACCTCACTGTTATCAATGGTCTTTTTCTGGGCAGCAGTTGAGTTCAGAGCAGCAGCAGTTTGCTTGACGTTGGAAACGTCCCTGCGTAGGATTGTTTGCCCATTGACGTACATACGTCAGTCCATATATGGTCAATTTTGCTGACAAACGTCACAGACCGAGAAGGTTTCCGGGAACTCCCTCCTACACTGCCCGTCAGTAAAGCTGCGCTCTCCCCTTCACACCGCAGTGTGTGCGTGTGAGTGTGGGTTTAAATGAAGGTTTGTCAATGGGTGGTTTATTAAAGTTAAGGGAGTTTCCCCATTCTGCTTTCAATTTCCCAAAACAAGCCCTGAGAACACTAGCTCAAGGAAAATGGCTGAAAAATAAGTTCCAGACAAACAGAGTAGACTTTGTCTGGTTAACAGCTAGGTTTAAATTAAAATGTAAAAAAAACAAACTTGGGTGAATATGTCAAGGAGTAGAGGTCAGAATTAAATGAAGATCACATCTAGCCAAAAAATAACCAATGTTTACATTACATGTCATTTGTTAGACTCTTATCCAAAGCGACTTACATTCAGTACTGTGGACAATCCCCACAGGAGCAATTTGGGGTGAAGTCTTGCCCAGGGACACAACGACATGCTGACTGCAGTGGGACTCGAACTTGCTACCCCCTGATTCGAAGTCCAGCACTCTATCCACTGAGCCACAGCCGCCCGTTTAAGATTAAAAAAAAAATAGAAATGTATCTAGTAGATACAGCTTACTGCCTTCACTCAAAAATCCCATATAACTCCTCCCTGAATTAGAAATAAATGGCATCATACGATGACGGATTCAATTTTTTCCACAAAAAAGTGACGCAGGCCCCAAATCCAATCTTTCCAATGCACCACAGAGCCATTTGTCAATGCAGGGTGGTTTGAGTCAACACAATAACTCCAACATTTACCAAGACTTCACCAGCTTGTGACGTACTCAGATCCTCAGTCACGCACCGAGCCCAGTACTGATCACAAGTTAATCACAAAAAATGTCTGTTGGCATTGTCTTCCAAGTTGTAAAGTCACCAAACAAGTAGGCACCAAAGAAGAGATTCAGGTAAAGTCTGGCACTACCCAGCGGTCACAATTGGAATTACATTCACAAAAATGACAAACACACAAGTCATAGTTTTCCCACTAGTTTTAATAAAGATGGTAGCAAATTATTAAACTCCAGCAAAGATAAAATATTATTTTTTTTCTGAAAAAGGAACTATTTTCAGTGCTTGAGACTATGAGGTCATCCCCACCTATTGTACACTGGACGTACAAAGATAAAGATTTGCAAACAAAAGATTTATCTAACAAGTTTTGAAATCTCGTTTTGTTGAATACATAAGTTTGGACGCCATGAAATACTGCTTCACAGGGACACCTCATCTGAAGGCAAGTGCTTTGATAGGAAGTCTGCGAGGAGGACCGTCCCGTTTACTGCTTGGAGAAGTAGGGTTTGCTTTTCTCCACGTCAGGGAATGATGGTGTCGCTACCGGGTGTCCAGCCCAGGGGGCACACTGCGGGGGGAGGGAGAAGGGACAAAGTTTAGCACAAGGCGTAAGAAATGGACATTGAACTTTGTACAGGACAAAGACATGTGTGATTACCCCAGAGGTTAGGCTAATAATGCAGGCAAACTAAGTCCTGTCTGATTACAGTTTACCTATCTTAAAAGAAAATCTAAGTTGTTATATGCTAGCTGTGAGATGTGCCATACAAAGTGTTTTAAATAAAGTTATCTCTCACTCATGCATTGATACTGCATTTATAGTAAATAACTCGTTTTCATATTTATGCTATTCCTTCATTTTTAAAAACGTACTTTAGATCCTATTTTCAGCATTATTATTTACAGAAATATAATTCTGGTTTCCCCTCGCATTTTCATTATGGTTTATATTTTAGCCTATTGCAGACATTTGTAAAAAAATGTTCTTAGATTTATATACCTTTTATATTATTAACTTATAATGAGAGCAGCATTATTATAGCATAGCTGTAACAAAGCCAATTTCCCCCCACAGTTGAATAAATGTTTACATTTAGTGAAAAACACATTTCTATTAGATTCAAAATAAAATACTACAAGAGAACAAAACTAAATCTTAAAAAACAGCACATAACCAAATATATGTTGCTGAAAAACAGTTACTAATTACATTTGTATGAGCTGATGGTTAGCCTACAAGCCTATTCATAAGTAAGGTACAATTCATTGTTTAAAAAAAAAGAGGAACAAACACGACTGCATATTAGAGTGAAAGAATAACATTAACTGATGCCATAACATCAAACGGGGGGTATACACACTACACAGGGACTGCTCTCAAACCCTCTCCATGTTTGTCAGTGTGCTGGAAGGCCTGGACCAGGCGCAGTCTCGTCCACAGAGCGGCCCACGGCAGGTCATTGATGGTGATCTGCCTCAGATGCCTTTGTCGTCGATCACAACAGACCCCTGTGAAGCGTAAGGGGAGGTTAAAAGTATAGCACAGCAGATATTCCTGTTCTTTGGTAACTTGTGACCCGAGCTGCCCAAACTTTAGCGGAAATGCATTTTTTGTGGGGGCTAAAAATAATGTTGCTGCTGTAACCTGTCGAATTCAGTACATTGTTTTAACAATCCGTGTTAGTTCTCCTGTCCGTTCCTCCAAACTGGGGGCTAGCAAACCGTCACCTACTGTACACCGACTATGGATATACATTTCCAATAATGCAAACCATCCCTTTAGAGTCCTTATATGAGCCATTATACAGCAGAATTAGTATTATAATAGTGGTGCAGTGATGACAAATCTTGGTAGGCAGACCCGAAAGTTAGCCTCACAAGGGCTCCCTCCCAAAAAGGTACTGGATTTTTTCAGAACATTTTTAAAGTGTAAATCTGTTGAAGTAAAAATCTAATGTTAGGCTATAATCAAACTACATCTCATTTTGCAAGGCTGCGCATTACCAATGCTAAGCTAAAGACGGCTAATGTTCAGCATGATGACGTTTGGTCGTCTTATCAAGTCGCTTGTGAGCACTGCTGTTTTTATGACAACATAGAAAGCTTGGACATTGACAGTGGGGTGATTATTAACATATTTTATGTCATATTGGGAAATGTTGAAAATCCCTTCAGCTTTTGTTAACCAAAGTCCTAAATTCAGGCATCTAACCCTATATAACGGGCCACGTCAACACGGCAGCGTGCGTTAAGCTTGCCGGCGGGGGTGGCTGAAACTCGACCAACAACAATCACATGAATCTCCCCCGCCCCGGACACCAACAAGCACGCAGTTTTGATTTGGCTAGAGCTTGTAACTGGCATATGATTCGATTGGCTGACGCTTCCGCCGAAGCTTCAAAAGTTGAAACATTGCTCAACTTTCGTTGCGAGCAACGCTTCTGAAGCTACGTCTTCGCTCCCACAATGCAGTTCGGCGAAGCGTGACGTCACCCCATTCAAAGTGAATGGACAGAAGCGTTGAAGAGTCAACGCACGCCGCCGTGTGGACGGGCCACAACACTTTAAAAAAAAAACAAAAACAATAGTTGACTTTGAGATAAGGGAACCAGAAGTGGTAACATGTCAACCTCATTCCAGGCTTAAGGACTCACTCCTGCACCACCTGGCCTTGTTGTTTAAACGATTTAAGCTCTTTCTCCGGACCTGTATGCAATGCCATCGTCCTGCTTCCAGCACACCATTAGTCATTTGGAGATGGTCTTGTTGAGGTCTGCCACGAGGGGATTTTCATGTTACCCAGACCTCCCTGCTTCCTTGGTGTGTTGATCCTGTAGGAGAAAATATAAAGAACCCAAATATGGGCCACAAACATTTCAAAAAATTGAACTCCAAATTTAGACCCAGGGCAGAGACCGTTAACTCGAAACTTATCAACACCGTGCAGAGAAGCCCAGTGACAGGAGATAAACTGGGGAGGGTGTTGCTACAGGACTGCCAAAAACAGCTATTACAGACTTATAAGATTTTGCAAATTAGGGACATCCTTTTCTTAGTCATGTAAAGTAATTTGACATTTTTTGTATTAAGTATATAACAGTCAACTGCAAACAGCAGCTCTGCTACTTATTTCACTGCATACAATCACGTGGATTACTGTTGAGCTTTAAAGCCACAATATACTTTCAGTTAGGACGAATTCTCACCAGGCCAAGTGACTGAAGTGAGAGTCTACGGAGCAGCCGATAACCTCGCAGCCGAGTTTGCGGAACTCCTCTGCCCTGTCGCTGAAGGCGATGATCTCAGTGGGACACACAAATGTGAAGTCCAGGGGGTAGAAGAAGAAGATCACATACTTCCCTGCAGAGCACGGGAGGAAAAGATGAGACGTGTTAACACTGATCATCTCATATTAAGATGACTTAAAAAAAAAAAGACAATTAACAATACTTTAAACTAGGGTCAAGAAAGAGTGGACTCGCATATTACTGTATAAATAATAATCAGATAAAGCGACACGGTCAAAGTTAGGAGTAGTAGAAAGTAACTAAGTTCACTTACTCAAGTACTTTAATTTTATTTTATACTTCATAACCTTTTGGAAGCAAATATTGTACTTTTTACTAACTACATAGGTTCCTTTAAAGTGTCATATTGTAATAAAAAATGTAGATCAACTAATGAATTATAATATTCTATAAAGGATAATGATAACAGGAAGTACGATTAGTTGTGCAAATACCCTGGTCATCTACTAGTGATGTGCTCAATGTCAAATAACAAGTTACCTTTGTAGTCGGACAGCTGGATGTCCTTGAACTGTCCATCCACTACAGCTGTGGCTTTGAAGGCCGGGGCAGGCTTGCCAATATGAGCATTTCCAGCCGACATGGTGGTGGAAGATGACTGCGGGAGAAATGGCACTTATTACCAGAACATTCCTGATGTTCATGGGCCGTTGTAGATCAAGTTAAGCTGGGTGGAACTCATGTGCAGGAGAACAAACATAACACTTAAACTAATGAGTCCCTGAGCTTTGACCAGGCAGACATGTTTTGCAGTTCCTTGATAATTGGTGCACAAGATCATACGCTGGTTCAGTAAGAAAACCACGGTAAGTCACATGCAAGTCATGCAACAGTTCAACCCGTGGGGAACAATAGCCCATTAGGAAGCTTACGTAACCATGACACGCACAAACCAATGGGAGAGTAGTTTTGGGATTCAAACGCTTTTAACAAGAGTTTTTTTTAAATAAACCTTGCAATTAAAGTGCAGGATTGACTGTATCTACACATTTCACACAGTACTGAGCCTGAACAGCCCCATGAGGTGTTTACTTTTTAAATGACTGTATGGTATCAGAAACAGGCCTAATTTGACTGTCCATGTCACAATACAACATCGGATAAAAAGCTAACTATCCTTTGTCGTCTTCAATGTGTTCAACGCAGTAGGTCAACGTTTTACAATTTAACGTCACTTGAGGTGTTAGCAACTAATGTGGAACAAAGCGATGAGGTTTTCACCAGTCTCTCCTGCAAGCTAGCCGCAGCACACGGACAAAGAAAGAGCCAGAAACAGGCCCAAATACTTAAGAAGGAGGGGAGCCGCATTGCACAGCTAGCTTAACGTTAGCTTCATGAAGTAAGCTGGTTACTTTGTTATCTCTTTGTTCAATGACAGACAGTTGCTGCTCTTGTGCAGCTTTGCAGACAAAATGTGAACCTCTGACAGGAAAGACCAAGAGACACACATAATATATCTGACTCACCTGTCCGTACGTAAAGCAGAAGAGAAGTCGGCTGAGCGGACGTCTGGTTCTGGCAGGACGAGAGCACTCAAAGGAGGGACGGCGCAGTGCAAGAAATAGGCGGGGCCAGCTGTGGACTCCGGAAGTTAAAATAACTTATTTCAAAGTAAAGGTCGAGATCAGAGTGTGTCACTTAGTGGGCAAGGGAGATAAATACATTTGATTAGACTGCAATTGGGTGCATTAACTTTAATTAATTAATTAAACTATATTAATATAAGAAATATATAACTTTGTGTATTGAACTGCATACACTTAAAAGCGGTAAAAGTAACGTAGCCTATACCAGAGAGCAAATAAGTTCTTAGATCCTTACTAACACTCAAATGTACTACCCCAATTGGCCATTCATATGCAACTAATATAATGGAGGTGTGTTGGTATGGATGTAAAACAGTGGTGTCAGCTGATAAATGTGTGTGTAATATACATTTAGTTTACAGAAAGTTGCACCTTTTCTCAACTCTCTTTCTCTTTCACTCTCTCTTTTTCTCTCCCTCTATCATTCACAAACTCATACACACACTCGTGCAAAATATACCTCATTAAACCTTGTATGTGTGTGAGTGATTGTGAGACAGGAGTAAGTAAGTGTGTTCTTCTTGTGCAATTTTGTTTTTCATTTGTGCTGTTTCATGTGTCTTTGAAGTAGACAGATATATGATCTTGAACCAGCTTGACCTTGATGTATTGTATTGAACTTCTTTGATAATGTCTCTTTAGCATATTAACATACACAGTCAGCCATACATGCACTCCTCTCGATCAAGTAAATAAAAACACCTAGCTGCAAAGCCAAAGCTATAAATGTGTATTTTTTTAACTTTGAAAAAATATAGCCTTATTAGTTGCCATAGAGTAATCATTTCAGTACAGTTCAATCTTTATTGTCTTCAAGCATGGCTTAGCTGTTAGCTCTGAGGTCAAAACAGGCTTGTGATATTGTCACTCTCCTTACATTTCAGTTCGATAATTAAACCCCCTGGCTTTCTTTTTAGATTGTCACAATTGGAGTAGGCTACATTTGGTAACCTGAAGCAACTTTTGAGCTTTTATTTTGAAAACACACAGCACCGGTAATGTGTGGAGAAGACCAATACTTCCGCTAAGCTTGTCAGTGTCTGGAAAAAAACTGATCTAACGTTACTGAGGCAGTCTGATCAAGCGTTTTGGTAAATTTACTTTTATCTATAATTGAAAAAAACTGTAGTTTGGTTTCCAGTCTAGCGTGTAGGATGTGTTGCTAATCGTTGTTCCGCTAAAGTGACATTTATTTTTGAGATAGCATGCAGCTAATGTTAGCATGTTTCCAGAGCAAAACAATGGATGTTACAGCACCGTCCTAAGTTAGCTCTAACTACATGATGCTTAAGACACAATGCTATAGTTGGTCTATTAAGTGTCGACCTGAGAGATGTTAAAACATGCAATACGAAATAGGGACTTTTTTCTAACAGGGAATAACGTTACAAGTCGCAATACACAGCTTTACACATATTTATAACACAAAGTTATCGCGAGGTTTTAACCGTGTCACGTTAGTAAACACAAAAACAGTAGATGTAGTTAGCATAATTGATAGGTTGCATTCTGTCTTAAAAAAACAGTATATATTTAACAGTCATTTAAACTGGGTTAACATATTAGATAATCTAATTTCACCTTTTTAACAATTGTAGCTTCATTTTGAGATGGTTGTCAACCTGTGACGTCATGATGTTGGTTGTCTACTGTTTTATCATCAGCTGTTACTCTTAAATCTAGTCCACATTTATAACAAGTGACAGCAGCACTGACAACCACTTACTAAATGGAAAAGAAGGAACCCAAAACTATAAAGCGATGCAAGGGGGGTCACTTTTGTATTGCCCCTGGATGCAACAATAATTTTTATAGAGTCAAAACCCAAGGAAAAATTGTCCACTTTCATGCTTTACCATTTAAGCGCGAAGAAGTTCTTCGTCGTTGGGTAGTTGCACTGAAGCGAGAGAGTACTCCAGTTCGTCCTGGAGCTAGGGTTTGTAGCGAGCACTTTGTAGATGAGGACTATGTGAAGGAGAAGGCCTTTCAGTTGGGTGTAAAGGTGGTTCGCCGGACCAATAAACTGAAGTCCGAGGCTGCTCCCTCTGTGTTTGGGGGTGCAGACCATCCAACCCAACCTGCTAGCAATGAAGTAGCTGCGAGCCGTCAGGAACAATCGCAACGATTCGCCCGCCTGGTTGAGCAGAGAGAGGTACTGCCAACAAGTTCAATAACCAGCTTTCTTGCCATGGCACGATAGGAACCTCTATTATCCATTATCACATTACATTACACCCGAATCTCAATTCACTTCACCCCCCCCCCCCTCTAGTAAAAAGTATTAAAGCTCTCATCTGTTAATGTTGTAACATTTCAATTTCAATAGCTATTCTTTTCAGCCTATCAATGTTCATCGCACATCTTCGCCATTAACTTAAAGGTCCAAAGTATAATTTCTGGCCACATGTTCCAAAGATATAGGGGGCAGCATTTTACCTCTACTGTTGGATCAATACAATTCAAATTAACCGTCATCACTTGAAAAAGCGAACTAGAAGCGAAGAATATGCAACATTTTTCCAAACTCCGAATCCAATCTTAACACTAACACTGCTTTTCGCGTATGGCATTGGCCATTAAGAAAGCATAGCCTGCTTTTTGTTTTGCTCAGTGTACTTTTTTTCATTGGATTGAATCTCAAGTTGTTGAGATTGTTCTCCATTTATGATTTTGTTTCGTCCTCCCTGTACCTTAAGGATTTCTGTTTGGTTTGCGTTGCCCGAAATCAAGCTAACTGCTAACTTTAGGTCCGTCTCCTAGAGCTGCCGCCTTCTCTCCTTTTGACGAATTGGCGTCCTGGTGGTAGGAAGGACCCCGTACCTTCAACGTGATTGACAGGCCCTCGGGGGAGATCTACTTCTCCGTCATTAATGTTGGAATAAGGACTGACTGGACGCAACTAGGGTTGCTTGATTTGGAAAAATAACTACATTTGACTGATAGCTATGGCGATATGATTCACAATATTGGATGGGTTTATCATTTGCTCATCAATATTCTCATGTCATTGAATAATATAAAACTATGACCATGGTGTAATTTTTGCATTGTTAAGTTGGAATACAGGGCAGGCCGGTGCTAGTTGCTTAGCCTTTCAGATATCTCTACGAAACAATGTCAACAATGTAACCTCTTTACATACTGTTGATCAACTTTTTTTTTCTTTTTTTCTTTAAACCTAAATTCTGGGCATATCTTACGCGTAACCTTAAACTTCTCTTTACGGGAGAAGCAATTTGCAATTAACAAACTTTCTGAGAGGCCCTTTAAAAATGTGCTTGCCTTGAATACAGCGCACTAGACCAGACTAAACTATTAAACAGTTTGCTATCAACAACACAAGCTAGCATATAGGTCTCTGCATTGCACTGCACATTATTCATATGGACTAAACTGTTACCTATTAAATCCCGGCAGAGTGCTTAATCAGCACAAAGACAAATCAAACATGACAATGCAAAGGGTTTTCACAATCGCTTTTTTATTGTATTATTCTGAAATGCAGATAATTTAAATTGAATGTATATGTAAATGAAAGTGTATAAAGTGCAGTTAGATAATCCCCTTTCATTTATGTTCACAGCATCCACAGAGAGTCAACGTTCACATCCTTGAAGAGAGACCCATAACATTATCAGCAGCCATGGATTCACCAGGTAGGAGACGTTGTTATAAATGAACTACCAATAACTACATCATTTGTCATGCTTCATTGTCACTGCAGGTGCTTGTACATATATTTCAGTGGTCATCATTATGATTAGACTTTGATTGTAATATCATTTACATTTTAATCTTGATCATTATTCTTTTTTTAAACAGAACTCATGTCCTAAAAACAAAATTAAACAATGCAAGTAAACATTGACAATTGTATTCAATTTCATAAAGGTTAATTAAAGGTTTTCAAGTCAAGGCAATATCTGGCTCATATATTACAACCCTATCCACAACCCTAATCCTAACAAACATCACACTTTTATTTTCTGGGTTACTGACTAAAGTGCTTCCATATAATTTGAAATGACAAACTCCCATCTGAACTTCCCCACAGTGACCCAGCTGTCAGTCATGTGTGAGGTCTGTGGAACTTACTTTGAGACTCGTAAAGGGCTCTCCAGCCACGCCCGCCTCCACCTACGGCAGCTCGGTGTGACGCTGTCTGAAAGCAGCGGCGCTCCCATCGAACTCCTCTACCAGCTCATGCAGGAGAGAGGAGGCTCTCTTCCGGATTTTAAAGCAGACTCCTCTGAAACCGGGGCGACCCCACCCCAAAAAACAACCAAGCAGGAGACCGGGACACCTTCCGCACCAGAGGACAGCAGTGACTCCTCCAAATCAGGGAGCAGAGTCATGACTAAAAAAATGGACCACAGAGCAGGGGAAGGCAGCAGCTCATCGTCAGGGCAACAAAACCCAACCAAGCCAATGTGGGCACCACTGCCAACGGACGCTCCCATCAGCTTAGGTACGGCTGAGTTCTGAATTTATTTAAATTTTAAATTTTCTTTAAGTGTTTTTATTATTGCTAAGAGATGTCATTTTTGACACATTTTCCTTTTCGTGTTTGCATGAGTGATCAAATGTGAATTTTCTGTATGCAGTTCACATAGCACCTTGGAGAAATATATTAACTGTATACATAACCATGCAAATAGTTTTTGTGTGTACTACGTTATTGGAGGGTATCGACCTTTCCCATTTCCTAATAAATCCAGTAATGACGCTTTTTGTTGTCCGATGGAAGTTAGCATTGCAAGGGCTCCCTCTGAGTGATTTCAGAATATTTCAAAAAATAAGACATTGACAAATGGGCTATTTTCTGACATATTTTATGTCGTAAAAGTAATCGTGAAAATCTCTTTAGCTTGTATTGACCACAGATCTTATTTCAGGCGTCTAACCAAAAACACTTTCAAAAAACATTGGCGAGGCAACCAGAAACGTTTGAAGTCCCATGAAACAGTTGGGACAGGTGAATTTACAATTAAGAGAATCGGTCAAAACGATTGAGAAAAACGTCAACATATTTGTCTCGAGACTGGGCTCCTTTGCCTTATCATTTTTATTGTTGTTGCAGCTTCAGTCACCAAAAATGAGGTCCACGTGTGCCAACTCTGTGGCTGCTGGTACGGGACACGCAAAAGCTTGTCGGGTCACGCTCGGACCCATCTGCGCCAGATTGGAATCCCTGAGAGCGACATCAAGGGAAGCCCAATTGATTCTGCTTTACCAGATTATGAAGGAGGAGGACTTCAAGCCCATCAGCAGCGAGGGGAAACCGGGGGAGCTCACCTCAAACAGCCCCTCCACATCCACCTCCTCCAAACGGCCCTCGATTCAATCACCTCCATCCAGCAAACGGCTAAAACCGTCGGAGAACTTTACCTGTATTCTGTGTGGGGAGGAGTTTGAGAATCGTAAAGGCCTGGGAATCCACGCACGCGCTCACCTGCGTCAGATGGGAGTGGTTGACCTGCAGGGGAAAAGCTCTGCGATTGACACCATCCAGGAGCTGGTCAGCAGCGGCATGCTAGAAGCCAAATTCCAAAGGAACAGTACAACCAGCTTGTCTGCAGCGTCCCTCCCCTCCACATCCCTCTCCCCAAGCCCTGCGAAGTACCCTCGCACTCCTATAGCCCCAAAGGCTAAGAAAGGCTTTCGGCTAGCGGTGGACCCCCTTCATAGGAAGCCCAAGCCGGAGCCCGTGGAGGTTGAAGTGTCTGTTGAAGCGCAGAGATCCAGCACTAACAGCGAGTCTTTCACGCAGAAGACACCTGCTGCGCCAAAGACTCTTATCGCAGGTAAGGCAGAGAGCCACTGATCTCAATTAAATGTTGGCAATTTAACATGTTTTTACATTCCCAAATTTAGTTTTTGATTCATACTCTCAGGTAGGGCTGCAATCAACAATAACTTTGATTTATCTGCTTATCTTTTACCTGATAAATGGTCTTTAAAATGTCCGAGAATTATGTCAAAGTCAACTTTATTGTCAATCTTTCAGTTTGTGTGTTTGAGAGATCGAAATACCGTATCCCACAATCTCGAATTCAAATTACAAATATATATACAAATATGTATATACCTATATACACACAATCAACAGACACATTTATACATAATGCACACAGTAAGACATAAATAGCAAAACATGTCCATCCCAGTACCTTAAAGTCCAAGGTGATGGGTTCAAATGTCTTGTTTCGTCTGTCCAAAAGCTAAATATACTCACTAATATATGACAAAAAACTGACAACATTAGAAAATATTCATATTCAAGAGGCTGAAAGCCTTATTTTTGCATTAGAAATGTCTTTAAACAGTTGATACATTATAAACATAACTGTTGATAACTTATCAATTTGTTCGTTTGTGCACGCAGTTTGGATTCATCCTCTTTTATTTAACGTCAGTCTCCTCCACAGGTGTAGAATCTCCGCCCACAGTCCTCTGTGATTACTGTGGCCAGCTGTTTGAAACCCGCAAAGCTCTGTCCTGCCACGCCCGCGCCCATCTGCGCCAGCTCGGATTCTCCTGGTCCATCAAATCTTCTCCCATCGATCTCCTCAAAGAGATCATGATGCGTGGTGAAGAAGGAAAGAAAGTGACTGCCGCCTCCTCGGGCAAACCCTCATGGACCCCCCAGGGCTCCAGACGGTCCCTGGACAGCCTCCAGTCAGGGGAAGCAGCCCACACCTCCTCCTCACCTGTGGATTACTCCATGAGAGAGAAATCCTCGACGGGCAGGAGCTGGACCTCACTCAACGGTTAGACCTTAACTCTCTTTCATAGCACTTGTTAGGATTAATATGTCACTGTAACAGCCATGTTGTTTTAATATGGTGAGCCTCACTGTTGTACTACATGCCTCTTAACTAAGATGAATAACGACACTGTGTGAATCCTAAACAAACTGTCCTAGGGCCATAAATATTCACGTGAATACGATTGAATACGATAACACTTTATTTATTAAAGAGGCCCTATCCTGCTTTTGGGGGATTTCCCCTTTCCTGTAGTGTGTTATATCGTTTTTTGTAAATGGTCTGCAAAGACTAAAATCCCAAAGTTTCTCTCCCACACATTCGCGCTTCTATTGGCTAGAGCTTTAACACATGCGTACGTTGACCAATCACAGTAGGGCCGGCCAGCTAAACAATCAGAGCGGACTGGGCGCTGGTTTCAGACAGAGGGTGAAAAGAGGTGCTGCAGCAGTATGAGAAAAATAATGTAAACATGTCACAGTAGAGGCACAAAATACAAAAGAAAAACATACTAGGCCCCATTTAAGACAAGATATAGGTAAACAGAGTTTGAACATTACATTACAATCACTGAGGACAATATGTCAAAGTCTTTTCAACAAACATTTGACCTGGGATTGACTCTGCTTTCATTTTAGGATTCGCTGGTGCACAAAAAAGTCTGTGTGCGCCGCCTATGAAGTAATTGTTGCACCAAATGTGTGTTGATCCGCAGCTGAAAATGGTCCTTAACAAATACAATAGTTACTCTTGTTTGTTAACACTGAGGTGGCCAGATTCACATCTGAATTTGGAACTGATGTGTTCGAGTGCAACAGCCATGATAGAGAATTTAGAGTATTGAGAGTCAGACCAAAATATGTTAGTTTTTTCTTTCCATATAAGTAAAGTATAACATCACACCAGCCTTATCCTTTAAAACTCAGCATTTTAGCCTTAAGATAAGCCTCTTTTCCATGTATTCTTTTCATGACACAATGCAATGCTGCCTTGATACACTCTCAGCATTGTTGGCATTGCTCTGCTGCCCCTTTAACCACTTACTGCACTGCACGCAGTAACATCCATGTACATTTCAAGGCAGGTTTGAACAAAAAGGTCTGGTTGGATGAGAGGAAATCACTGTAGATTTAGCAGGTTTAATACATAGGATTAAACCAAAAATGTAAGTAATAATACGCCATAAGACTATTTCTCAAACTCACTGGACTGGTGATACATTTCAAATCTGTCATCAGTAGTTTAGATACTAGTTTTTATTTCAGAGTATCTTTTCTTTGTTTTAGATGCATCCTGTGAGCTTTGTGGCTTTCGCTTTGAGAACCGAAAGGCCCTGGCCAGTCACTCGCGGGCCCACCTCCGACAGCTGGGGATCATGGAGTGGAAGACGGACGGAGCGAGCTCGCCCATCGATCTCCTCAGTGAGTTGATCCGGACGGAGCCGGCCAAGGTCGCAGCTCTAACCAGCCGCTATCGTTCGGGAGACTTTTTCATCAAGAAGGTAGGCTGTGCTCTAAAATATGAATTCATTCATTCCTTTTACAGGATACATTCGATACATTCATTTATTCAATCTGATGCTCTACACTAAAATGAGTGCGTTGTTGTTCTAAGAAACAGAGAGCTGTTTCTAAATGAACTAACACATTCATTTAAATACATGAAACAGATGATTATGATGTGAGGTGAAAGCCTTTAATATGCCTCAGAAAATATGTTTTTTAAAGAAGCTAAAGCTAGAGTTAGGAGTTACAGAAAATGTAAGCTAGTTAGCTAGTTATATTTTTCAAGTTTTATTAAATAATATCCGGCTCTGGCGTTTGAAGAGAGTATTTAGGAAAGCAGCCAATGTTTTTAGCAATTTGAATTTGCATTTACTTAATCTTCTTGTTACTCTTAGTCCCAGAAGGGTGCTGCTTCGCCCTCTCTGTCCACAGACTCTGACTCTGTGCCCGGCAGCAGCCTGAGGCCTTCAGGAGGCAGAGAGAACGCAGAATTATCCAGACACTCACACAGCCACACACGAACTCCTGCGGCCCATCGCCGCGACCCTGGCCAGCGCTTCCCAAGGGGTGAGAAATCAAAACAGCCGGATACAGAAATACTGTAATTGAATAAAGGAAACATCAACATTTGGCATGTTTCTCTAATACCTTCCTGTGTGGTTCCAGGGGTCCATCCACCAAGACGTGTTGTGCCTGCAGGAGGAGAAAATCGGGACACCAATTCCCAGCAGCCACCACGGTCAGGCAGCATCCCTGCTATGCTGCCAAAACCTCCACTAACACCACTGGTCAAACTGGTGGGGAAAGTCTACTCGCTCAAGTGCAGGTCAGTCGGAAAGAACAACATATAGATAATCACAGTCCTTATTATTTTGTATCTATCTTTTTTTGGTCAGCTTAAATTTGTTTAAATTTCCATATTCTGTACTAGAATAGAATCCCATTCTACCTTCCTTTGTTTTATTCAGTGAATAATAGGGGTTATAGAAATGGAAAATAGGGTTTATAAAATAAATCAAATCAAGCTGGAAACTAAACAGTTTATTAATATTTAAATTAGACTGGACCTACTGTGCATCATTTTCAGCAAATTGTATTGTTAAGTACTTAAGGACATATGTGTTTTTGAGCATGTATGGCAATATTAGGCAAAAAGGTGATGGGAAATGAGTTGAGATAGAAATCGGGGTGACATAGAGATTAAATGAGTAAGCCTGCTTGGAGTAGACAAACTCATGCCAAACAGGCCAATATTGCTCAAACCCACAGAGCTTTGTTCTAAATTCTTGTGGAGATCCCAAAATGTCCAAAGATACCAAATATCCCTATTTGTGTATTTTCCCGAAATATGAATTTTGGAGAAAGAATTATGTAATTATGCACAAGACATCTAGGATATTTCCATGAAAACAATAAATGGAGCTCAGTCTGTAGGGACTTGGCTCAGGAACCGTGGGGTTGCTGCTTCAATTCCCAGAACGGTCTAAGGCCCCGTTTACATGGACACGGTTCGGGTTGTATCTGCTACTTTTCTCTTTCGTATAGCCCGTTCGTTCACACGAGGCCGTAACGGAACCGCGGAAACGGACCCCTCAAACGATAACGGGTCCCAAGGTGGGTAGATCTGCAGACGGAACGCTCTGGGGGGCCAAACGGCTCCGTGTGTATGTCCTATACGATCATTTTCCTGATAACGATGAAGCCATAGCCCCGCCTCTCCCCACCTCTGCTGCTCACTGCTGTAGCATGGTCAGTAGCTACTGCTACTGCTACTGACCATGCTACAGATGTTAGTGCAAAATCTATAGCTCCTCTACCACAACCATCAGCAACAAGTGGACATGGAGAACTACATGTTGCTAAATCCACTGCGGAGAATAAACAGAAGGGCAACCAGGCAACCATGGCAACCATGCTCGGGGGTCTTCTTCGCTGCTTTTGGTGTATTTTGTGGCGGAAGTACAGCGCCACTTACAGGCCCGGCATATGTACTACAGCGTCTCCAGCAGGTCGAGCGGTCTCGTGTGAAGGGACATGTTTATTGAGCCGATTGCGTATGAATGGAAGACTTTTTTGATATCGAATTCGGTTCATTTTCGTTTGCGTTCCCGTGTGAATGGGGCCTAACTAAGTATAGAGAGTAGACCGGTACTTAGCGATGTCCCATTTGCTTCCTATGCACCAGCCCCCCCACTGCTCACCTGTTGCTGTATAATAGCCACCCACTGCTCATAATAATGGTATACATTAAATGCAGCGATTACATTTCACTATGTCTGTGGTGCTGTCTACGTTTACATGTGTGTAACGTTTAAGAGGAATTCATTCAAATCCTTAATTTCCATTCCAAGTTTGAATATTTCATTCACTTTAATAGTATGAAACTGTTAAAGTGGAATAAGATTATTTAAACAAACATTAAAGTAACTGAAGTGGAAACCCAATAAAAAAACAGTTTGGGCTTCTTTTTGCGATGATATTGACAAGGAATATACTGTTTTTATGTTGCTTGGCCTAAGCTGCACTTCATTAAATGCAATTAAGCTCATATCCCCCTCTCTGTGCTGCTGTTCAGGTTCTGTGAAGAAGTGTTTCATGGCCCTCTGTCGGTCCAGGAGCGCTGGATCACACACCTGCAGAAACACATCCTGTCCCTGGGCTACAAAGGCAAAGCGTCTCCACCTGCTGCACCTGTGGCAGCTCCAGCTCTCGTCCATCCAGTCGCTGTGTAGTCCCAAAGTCTTTATGAAATTCACATTAAACTAGGTGAACATTTTTAAACGTCACGGCAGAGTCAGGAAGTCTTTATGTCTACTTGAGGCAATACATTGTCAGTTAAAAAAGTGCAAAATAGATTTTCCTTTTTTTGTCCTAGAGAGGGCAGGCATGAGCCTTATGAGGATAGCAGCAGAACATAATCAACTCAGGTGAAATCCACTGGATCACATTATCGTATGTTTTTTAGACAAAATATCCAAGGCCGGTGAATCCCTACTGATGTGCGGTGCTTTCTTCCTCCTGCTGATAATGCATACCATTGGTAAAGATGTTGTTAATGTGTTTGAATGTGATTCAATACTTGTCATTTCCCACACTGAGAGAATAATCCTGATTTCACTGTGATAAATATTATCTCCTTAGTGTGCTTTTCAATTGAGTCTTGTTTTACACATTTATTTTTTTACAATAAAATCCGGAAGACTTATTTTTTCGCAAATTGATATTTTATGAACAACCAAACACTGAAAGGGAGGCCCAAAAATGTAACTTGTGAAAAGAAAATATAGAAGGTTATTAGAAATGTAATGTACTGAAAGCCTCAAATGTCTTGACCATAGAGACCCAGTGTTTCTATTATTTCCTTCAGATGTAAATGCAAATAATGAACTGCGTTTCTTGTCTTTTTACGTTTTTTTCTAACACTATGTTATTAAACTGTGCGTTTGTATTTAACGATAAAGTGTATGGGTTTTTCTTGTTTTTCACAAATGCAAGTCAAATACAAATCAATCAACAATGTACAGTGACAAACATCCTGTTCTCTACCAGCTGCCACAGTCATGCTCAATAACGCCAATCAGTGTAGTAGTCAAGTCACCAATTCACGAGTCCAAGTCACTCGTCCGAGTCCAAGTCCGAGTCACCAAGGGAGAGTCGTAGTGTCCGAGTCGAGTCCGAGTCGTCATTACCTGTGTTCGAGTCCGAGTCCAAGTCCGAGTCACCCAAGAAGAGTCCAAGTCACAAGTCTTCATGTATTAATCTTCGTGGATATATGTGTTGAAATGTAGCTGCTCCTCTACATTGCTTTTACAGGGTGTCCGCGGGGTCTTAAAAAGTATTAAAAGTTGATCAATCAATTTAGCGAAAATTAAGGCTATTAAAAAGTATTAAACGGCATTTTCCAAGGTATTACATTTTGTAGCTTGTTTTCAATAAGTATATCAATTGTCCAAAGAGGTTGTATTCTGCAGTTTGCCTGAATGTAATCATTGCGTAGGTGTGTAGTGTGATTCTGTGTAGTTTATTTATGGCATCCCGTTGGATTTGACGTCATCTGAACAGGACATCGCACGCTCACTGCTTGATAGCGTGCGAAGCTCCGTTTACGCCGGTTGTTAAACAACATCGTTATGGGGAAATGCAAGTTTGCCTCCAAATGTTTGGAAGATAAGGAGGAAGGACAATCAATACTGTATAAATGTGAGGTAAAGTGTGTCGCCAATGTAACCGGTTAGAACTCGAAGTGGTGATGAGGTCTTAAAATGTATGGAAAGGGTCTTAAAAAAGGTCTTAAAAGGTATTAAATTTGACTTCAGGATTCCTGCATATACCCTGTTTTATCCTGTCATGTTATACTAATGTGTCTATTGAACTGCTGTGAAGCGAGTTTGGCTACAATTCTTGTAATAGGTGCTATACAAATATAAAGCTTAATTACTAATATTAATATTATTATTATTATTGTAAATGACCTTTAATATGTCTAACTATATTTAAAATGAGTTACCTTTTAGAGAAGCGATTATATTTGTATGCCAATATTTTTCTATGGTAAAGTTTTAGTTTTGCACTTTTATTTTGATAGTAATAAGATCGGGACTCTTATCTTGAAGGAACTTTTACCGGAAGTCAATGGACAACGGAGCAGTGTAAACACACATGGATAATGACGGATAAATTAACATATACTAAATAGTTGCATTCGGTTTAGAGCACCTGGCTGATAAGGGCACAAGCTCTTTCGTTGGTAATGATTGCATAAAAGCAAGGGTGTGCAATAAACAGATACCATCAGTTAGAGAGTCTGACCATCATTCAGCCGGGGACGCTACAATTATTATAATGAATGTTTAAATTCTATCAATAAAGATTAAGCCCCAGAAAGCACATGGCTACTTAGCATGCAAAATCAAGTCATTCTCCATGTTAAGTAGCCATGTGCTTTCGTGTTATCGGCTGAATCTTTATTTATTGATTAGATCACGTTACTCTGATGATAGTGTTCAAGACAGCCATATGTCTGAACTCGATCCTTAGAGTAATGTGTTACGGAGCCTTCTCTTCAATATTTTTTCCACATAACGAGCATTTTGCGCTGCTCTTTCCCAATGTGGAAGCAGAATGTGTGAAAGCATACAGCCCAATGCGGGGTGTGTCTCTAGACATCTTTAGACTGGAATAGCAGGGCCCAGTACGTGAACTCGCCTCGCAGGTGCACACGCAAGGATAGAGGACATCAGACTCCAGAGAAAACTTGCTCGAGTCCAAGTCGGAGCGTCAATGTACAAGTCGAGTCCGAGTCATCGTGGGGGGAAAAATTCACGAGTCCGAGTCCAAGTCATCGTACGTGAGAATTCACGAGTCCGAGTCCAAGTCATCGTGCGCGAGAATTCACGAGTCGAGTCCGAGTCGAGTCACGAGTCACGAAAATCGGCACTCGAGTACTCCATCTCTGACGCCAATACAGTCTGTTCACATGAGCCACCAGAGGTACACAGCTTATAGTCTCAAGGACCATGCCACAACAACATGTTGGTTAAAGGTTTATTTACAGGAGATATTGAGTGTAAGGAGATAGGGGATGTCGTCTGTCCAGGCAGAGGGAGACTCAGGGTGGGGGGGGGGGGGGGGCGTTACATCTCAGGCGGGTTTCTGCCCCATCTGAATACAAGCCTCCAGACGGAGAATGAGACACAAGTTTTCACCAGATAAAAGAGAGATAAGGGGAGACCGGAAGAATAGATTAATGGTTATAAGGATGTATAGGAAGGGAGACATGAAGGGATGTAGGGATGGATGGGTGTAGGAAGGGATGAATGGGTGTTGGTAGGGATGAAGGTTGAAGGGATTTAGGTATGGACTAATGGATGAAGGGATGTAGGGATGAATGGACCAAGAGATGCTGGGAGGGTTGAAGGGATGTAGGGAGGGATGAATGGATCAAGGGATGTATGGAGGGTTGAAGGGATGTAGGGAGGGATCAGGTTCAGGTTCTTTATTTGTACCCGTAGGTAGATTTTGTTTGCAGAGAAAAAGACAAGGGATCCATCCTGACACACTCTAAAAACATACACAAACAACAGACACATCTCTATTAAAAGGACTAGTAAAAAGTACAAGTAGCCTACACCCTGCTCCGTCAAATATATTTCAAAAATATTTAAGAAGAAAAGCACTAGTACAAACATGGACATTCAAAATTCATAATTAAATAAATCAATAAATAGGCATCTGTGTGACACTTCTATGATGTGTTAATTTGTGCAATAGCTGCTGGGATAAAACTGTTTTTATACCGCTTCGTTCTACTCTTTGGGACAAGTAACCTCCGGCCCGAAGGAAAAAGCTTAAATTCTGAGTGCAGAGGGTGGGAGTCATCGTCTAATATGGAGCTGGATAACCGCTGTAACTGCCTGAGGTACAGGGTCTCCAGGTTTAGCTGTGGCTCACCAATCAGTCTGCTGGACCACTTTACGATCTGACTCAGAGAGGTTCTGCTCTTTAAAGTCAGGTTACCAAACCATGACATTAACGAAAAAGACAGAATTGACTCGATAAAAGCATGATAAAACATGATCCTCATGGTTTTGTCAATGTTAAAATAGGACAGTTTCCTAAGACAGTACAAACGTTCGTGCCCCCTTTTGCACACAGCTTCACAGTTTGGATCAGAGCTCAATTTTGAGTCAATAATTGTCCCGAGATATTTGTATGATTGCACAAATTCTACTTTCTGATTCTGGATTGTTAAGACTAAATGTATGTGGGGATGTCTTCTAAAATCAATTATCATGTCCTTGGTTTTGCTTATGTTCAGTTGTAGATAGTATTCCTCACACCACCTGACAAAGTCGTCAATGACAGGGCCGTGGCTGGTCTCATTGTCCTGGAGCCTACTAACAATTACAGAGTCATCTGCATAATTTAAAGGTCCCATGTCATGGCCATTTCTACTGATCATAATTCCATTGTTGAGGTATACTAAAATAGATTTATACTGTGCAATTTTCCAAACTCACATTGGTTTCTCCTACAGCATCTCTGTAAAGTATGTGTATTCACCGGTATTCACTCTCTGTCCTAAACGGCTTGTTGGAGCTCCTGCCCCCCCTCCCCCCCCCCCTCCCTGTGAGCCCAGTGTGCTCTGATTGGTCGGGGCGTTGAGGCTCGTTGCTGCGATCTGATGCGAGGAGCGGAAGCCTGTCGGAAGCAGATCGCAGCAACGAGCCTCTCGGCGATACAGCGAGAACAAGCTAAATTCATCCTGAGCACACACAAACACTCACAGCCGAAGTAAAAACAATAAGTGTGGCTTGATATTGAGTAAGAAAAAGGTTTATAACGCTGTGAGAATGGGTCTGAGAGCATTTATCCGCGATCCCAACTTAGTAGCCCGAAAAACGTTTACCCATTTAAACAGTCGTGGTAGATACCTTGTTTGTTTTAAACATCATAAATAAACAAACAACAATGAATAGTTACAGGTTGTGTACCGGAATCTCCCGCTGGTCCAAACAAAGTAGGAACAGCATCGTTCTTCAGTGCCCTACGCTGTACGATACGATACGATACGATACGGCATGAATCGCTGAAAGATTTGGGAAGCTTTGTTTCGTGAAAGGCTGGCAGAGGGTGTGGCCTCTGGGTATCCCCACGTCAGAGTACCCAGGAAGAAAATGAGAAATCTCCAACGAGGCGTTTTGGGGAGGTCTTTTCTGTGTTAGAGTTTTACTCCCTACAGGGTGTACTTTGAGGGTTTTTGACTCTGCAGACCGTTTACATGCATAAAAACCTTCATAACACACAAGGGGACGGGTAATAACCGGAAAAGCATGACATGGGACCTTTAAAATAGTCCTATTTTGACACATATTAGTGTAAAGTATAAATAATAGTGGCGAAAGGACACATCCTTGTGGGGAGCCAGTGGAGGAGCTGACTTGATCAGATAAGGTCCCATTCACCCTCACTCTTTGTGTCCTATTGGTTAAAAAGTCAATAATCCAGCCCATAAGATTATTGCTTATTTAAAATGGTTCTAAAAGTCTGCCAATTAAAATATGAGGTTGAATTGTGTTAAAAGCAGAGGAAAAATCAACAAATAAAAGTCTAGCATGAGATCCATTTCCCTCCAAGTGTTTAAAAAGTAAGTTAAGTAAGGTGACCGTGGCATCCTCTACTCCTCTGTGTGGCCTGTAAGCAAACTGCATGGGATCGAGTGCATGCTCAGTCTTCCGTAAGATTTCTGCTCTGACTAGTTTTTCCAATGTCTTCATTAGAATTGATGTAAGTGCAACTGGTCTAAAATCATTCAGAGTTTTGGGGCCTCTGGATTTGGGAACAGGGACTACCACAGCATCCTTCCAAACCTTTGGTACATGCTGTGTCTGTAAAGACATATTAAGGGAATGTAGGGAGGGATGAATGGATGAAGGGATGTAGGGATGAATGGACCAAGAGATGTAGGGAGGGTTGAAGGGTTGAAGGGCTGTAGGGAGGGATGAATGGATCAAGGGATGTATGGAGGGTTGAAGGGATGTAGGGAGGGATGTATGGATGGATGAAGGGATGTATGGAGGGGTTGAATGGGTGTAGGTAGGGATGAATGGATCAAGAGATGTAGGGAGGGATGAATAGATTTAGGGATGTATGGAGGGTTGAAGGGATGTAGGGAGGGATAAAGGGATGTGGATAAGGATGGGGTAGGAAGGGGAATGGATGAAATAGAAGGGAAATATGGAGGGTGGGTTGTGGTAAAAACAAGGTTGGATGTGTTGACCGGTATTAGTAGCAGGTGATTAGAGGTGTGGTGGAGGCCCTGCTCTCTAACCAAAGTTTAACTTCATCAAAACATTTCCCATTTGATTAAAATAGGTTGTTTAGTTGTAAAACTGTCTGTGTCAGTTTCATGTTACAAAACGAGGGGTTATGGTTATCGTATGGTAACCCTTGTTATATAAGCACAGGTGGAGCCCTCTACTGGACTCTATGGGTACTACCTTATCATGCAATCATTCTCCTACTGAGACTTCTATAGACGTAGCCGGCCCTGGGGCGGGCCTACCTGAATGCGCGCGCATCTCACAGTATAAAAGGAGGCCTCACCTCCTGACTGTCATCCTACACCTCTCTTCAGCGAGCAATAGTCCCGGCAAGACCAAGTGCTACCGAGGTGTCCCTGAGCAAGGCACCGTTCACTACACTGCTCCCCGGGCGCCGTTCAAAATGGCAGCTCACTGCTCCTAACACTAGGATGGGTCAAATGCAGAGAAACAATTTCCCCACGAGGGATTAATGAAAGTCCATCTTTTTTGTATCTTTTATAGAAGTCTCAGTAGGAGAATGCTTGCATGATAAGGTAGTACCCATTGAGTCCAGTAGAGGACGGAGCCTGTGAGAGATATAACGGACCACTCGTGTAAATCTTCGTTGTTGTGTCTCAGGATGGCTTATTATTTCAAGCCCACTGCGGTGTAATTCCCTCTGATGGAAGAACGTGGGAACAGCACTGTGTTGAATAAGTGCAAAAGAGTTTGTATTGGCCGTATTTCTTCACAGGCTTTGTAGCAGATTGCTTCTGATGGCGCCCATAGATCTTAGAAAAGGTTCCTCTGTTTACACATTCCTTAAACATTGAGGCGTAATTTTCCTTCCCTGCTTTGTTGTATTAAAACAGGATCTCCCTTTTGTTTAGAAATGCCATGCTCCTAGTCATAGATAACATTTCGGTTTTACACAGACGCTTAATTCGGAAAATGGGGAAAGCGGTAAGAGAAAAAAAAGGAAACATTCTGCAAAAAAATGTTGACCGATTATTATTCATGTCAACCACAACCCCCCGAACACAAATATGTTTCCGTGCTCCTGAGTCCATAAAAGTATTGTTGATAAGTGTGTCTTGCTCCAATCGGTGACTCTAAAAGTCAAGATTTGACTTCATGGCAAAATATCTCTGAGCTGCTCTCCCTTGTGTCCATAATGGTAGTGTGGCTTTTAATGTAAAGTGCTCAATTTTTAAGGACTACAGTCATCGTTGTGCTGACAAGGGGTCATTAATCCGAGTACCCATATGGATTCTGCGCTCCGCCTTTTATTGCTCTTTAGATGGAGCCTGAATCCCTCAGTGAGATGAAGAAAATTCGAAATTGGTTAACTCTTCACACAACAATAAAAAGCAAACTGCCTCCTGTGTCTGGGCAGTGTCTCTCAAAACATCATATAGTTTAACATCCTTAAAAACTGTGAAGAACATTGTAAAACATTATTATTGCATTTTCGTATGACTATACTTGTAACAACACTTCAGAAATCCTATAGATCTCCATCTCCCCCACTTCTTGTTCAGACAATAAATTATGTTTTACATCTTTGTGCTTTTGCAATGCAAATAAATGCTAACAAGAAAATATATATCAAAAACAGGTATTATGTAAGACAACAGAACAAGTAACCTTAGAAAAGAAAAAACCAAGATAATACTTTTAAAAAATATTATTTTTTAGAGTTATAAATACAGTAGATGGCGAAATGTCCACCTAGTGAAAGCATTCTTCAAATGCAAATCCCCATTTAAAAAGAAATGTATCAGTAATCTAATTAGTTCCTTTGCGTGGAACTGTAAGGGAATACAGTTACCTTTCTTTGTATACTGATTTGTTAATCCTGTTACATGTTATCTTTTACTCTCCAGGCCAGCACACAGACTCAGAGGATGATCTATAGAAGCTCTCCATTTAGCCTATAACACTATTTATCTTCTGTGCTGTCATCCCCATAGACAGTATATGGTCACCACCCTCTGTCTCTGCTATATTTTACGTCACAGGGACAACCTCTGGAGTCTTGTTTGTTGTAATTTACTGTTGAAGGGAAGTGGGCAGTGTTTTAGCCGGCCTTCAGTCACTGATGGATAAATCAGTGAAGCCTCCAGGAATTTGGTGGGCGAGTGATCCCACCTGTCTGAGCAGGCTGTTGCTCACAGCTTTCAACACCTGATTGTCTAATCACACACACAAGGGACTCATGGCATCTATTCCAAAGCCCTCATTGAAGTGAGAGCCCACATTAGCAGCACATCTGTCTTCCAGGCCTGTGGGATTAGGGAGATCTTGTGTAATAACTCTGGGTTTCTGACTGTGGTCCATGGGTTTTAAATCTGGAAGCACAATAATTCAATTCTTGTAGCACAATCCTTATTAGCCTACTCTTGACAAATCTGGACGGTTGAATGTGGAGCAGTCACCTGGAAACGGTATAACTCGAAAAATGCTATTAACTTTCCCGTCAATTATGGTTGAATTAAAGTGACATTTATGGGTTTTAAGAAGCTATTAAAGAAATGGATGTGTTGTTAATTTATATGGTGTTTTAAAATGGTTTCCCACGTTTTAATGGTTTTTAGCAGAAGAACCTCGTAAAATGGAATATTACGTCTTTAAATGTCTGACTATAAAGGGTTTTTGAGGTGGTGGGAAAGTGTGGAATAGCACAACCTGTCTAAGACAGGTGTGTTAATAACACTCTTAAATGCTGCATTGCATTAATTGCCCTTGCAGAGCCCTCGTTAATGGTATTGTTAACAGATGTGACATTCTAGTCTAGTTAACAAACATCTTTAGAGCAATAAAGTAATGGCCAAAAGGAGGAAATAACAGGGGAGGTTTATGCCGCGTTTCCACTACACAGCCTCGCTCGGCCCCGCTCGGCCTCCTTTGGCCGCGCCCGGCCTCGTTAGGACCAGCTCACTTTGTGGCGCGTTTCCATTACAGTTTAGGAACCGGGTCAGTATCTATAGTAACAGTGTAGGCGGAGCGACGCTGCTTAAAACTGCCGTGACGTCATCTTCAATGCGACACAACAATGGAGATGTGAAAGCGATCGTTTGCTTGTTTTTTGCTGTGTGGTTTATTATCACAAGAAATAGACAAGAGTTGTTTCGAAAGAGGCGACGTATAGCAAGACGAGGTATAGAAGAAGCTGACGCGAGAGTTCGGGCAGTCCTCCTACGCCGCAGAGACTACAGGACGACTCGAATCACTACTAACTACAATGCTACTTGGTAAGCTAACGTTCGCTAACTAGCAATGTGTTTAGGCTCACGCTCCCTATACGACCAAAGTATTTCAAGTATTTAATTAATTGTAGCTACCACTTTTACGTATTAAAATATGTATGCTTTTGTTTGTGTATTTCAGAAGTTACCGACCGAGCTACCGAGTGGTGGAATGTGATTGTTCCATCTTTCACACACTCAGTGGGTGGAGAACTTCAGGATGCCTGAGGAAAACCTACGTGTAATACCTAAATATTCATTGTATTGTATTGAACATAAATACATCTTTTCTTTTTCACATACATGTGTTTGTCAAATTATTTAAACCAAAAAAATGTTATCAGAATTGACTATTTAGTAAATATTTGAATTTCAAGCACCAGTACTGCCCCCATAATAATAATCTAATAAATTAAGCAAATATCAAAGCAAACTATAAACATAAATACAAAAGTGTAAAACACAACAGAACTATATTCATAAATGCAAGTGTAAAAAATTGTTAACATGGATGGAGGCTAAAGTATCCACAGCATAAAATAATATGATTATGATGGTTTGTCTGAAAGACACAGCCTCAAGGTTCAAGGTTTTTTATTTTGTCATACGAACATAGCTAGTGTAGTTATGACAATGAACATCTTAGGTCACAGGCTCCTCCAACAGTGCAACACAATAACCCAGATCAACAGAAATATAGTGCAAGTAAATATTAAGCGCTGTGCACCGCTCTCTTTGTATAGGTGTTTTCTTTTGTTCTCTTCTCTTTGAAATATATAAGCAATGTGTTTGAGTCTAGCACAACGAGGGTATTACAATTGAGTAATTTTTCTACATGTATTTATCATGTATTCTTAATACCATTATGTAATGTTATGTTTTAGAGGAGGACCTCAAGCTAGCAAACTCAATTTCAAACAGTATGCAGAGTTGTCCTGCTAAAGAGTTAAAATGTATTATTTAACCAAGTATTTATTCTCTTATTTGCTTTAATTGCAACAGATGATAAAGGTTTCACTGTGATAAGTATTCTCTTAAATCCATAAACCCCTGTACAGTGCTTTGTGGACGATGGTGTTTATGATATTTCTGACTGCAGAGGGACGCCTAGATGATGCCATCTTTCTGTGCGATCGCTGGTGGGTGCAATTATTTATCAACAAGCAATAAGATAAGACATGGCATTGATTCTGCTGGGCCAGTTGCCGTTCCTGCAGGGCCAGATCGTCTCCTCCTCGGTTTGTGCTGTTGATGCAGAGGACGTTGTTTGGAACTGTTCCTCCTCGCTAGTCCCAATGTAATCATCTAGAACAGAAACATGACTTGTAAATTCCACAAACTACTGCAGCACAATACTATAAATAGCAACAACAACTATAGAAAAGACAAACTGAACGTAAACAATGGCACATATGGTGTTAGCAAACAATAGCTCTCGCTAATGCTATCTGCCTAGCTAGCCTTCGGGGCTCCATCGGGGTTGTCGAACATAAATGTAAGGATAAAATAGACTTATTTGTTAGAAGTGAGCTTTAAAACAGATAGGGACACAAAGCAGGGACACAAAGCAGGGACACAAAGCTTTCAAGCAAATAACACAGCGTTAGCAAAAACGTACCATGCAGACTCCAGTAACGCCGTTGGAGAGTCCAGTGTCTGTGTAGAGACCTCCTGAAAGACTTTGATATTGCGAGTTGTCCCGTCGAGCACCCGCTGGACCTTATCATCTGCAATATAATGGACGTCGTCACTTCCTCGACCGACCATGGTGTGCTTTTCTTTGCCATTGTTGTAGCTCCTCCGTTAACAAAAATGCTGTTTGTAAAAATGGATTATCTCGCGCGCAGATTGTGACGATTCTCTCCGACCAATCAGCAGCCGAGAGCGTTGACGTCACAAACACAGCCCGGTTGTCTTTCGCCCTGGCCCCACGATTTTATGAGGCCAGAAAAACTGAGAATTAGGACCAGCCGGCCGGTACTAGGCCAAGTGGAAACGCAACCACAAACGGGCCGCTGACGTCACAGCCCTCTTAAACCGGGCTGCGCGCTGTAGTGGAAACGCGCCATTAGTAACCAATATGTTACATCATTGGTTTGATGTATGTTATTACTGTACAAATTGAAACAAAAGCTCTGTGTAAATGTCATAAGACTGTCTTAAATTGAGAATTTGCTACAGGCATATGTTGGAATATCAAAACAGAATTCTGTTTACATGGCAATCGAATTTCAGAAAATTGCTCAATACTCAAACCTTTATTTATTCAGGTTGTATCCCATTGAGATCATTGAGCTCTTTTTCAAGGGAGACCTGCTCAAGTAGGTTCCACATGAAACATTAAAAACATAAACAGAACAACAAAAGGACATCATACAGTAGCATTACAGGGATACTCTTGAAATGTTATTGTATTCATTGATATGGAAGATACCATTTCCAAATTTGAATCCCCAATCCTTACCTACATTTTTCATGTATCTCTTGTGCAAGGCACAATATGTGGACATTTCTTTTTAATTCCTGTGAAAAAAGCAAACAAATGTTTCATAACTTATCTTGAAGCTGGATGCGATTTCATACATTTATTAAATGAAATTAGATTTTCGGTGACTATTACCCACGATCATATGAAAACATACTCGACAGTTCGCTATTCCATAAAGCTGAGCAATATTTCATATATCATACCTCATAGCTTATCAATGATACTAACACTGAGTTATGGTATATGGCCAAATGCATAGCACAGATGCGGATCACAATACCATTTAAATCTTTGTTTAATCCTGAACTTTGATCACTGCTCGCTTAAACTAGATTATCTCTTCGGACATAATTACATAAAGCAATATGTGGAAAACCCTGATAACTTTAAACTTTTTCAAGCTAAAATATTTAGCAAAAAAATCCTCCTTATATCCAGCCATCAATCATATTCAGTTCTTTCCTTGAAAAGAGGTAAAGGTTGAATTGTATAACTTTTGATTTGTTGTACATATGGGTAAAGAGGGAACAACGCTTTCTCTCCCTTCATGCAGTTTGTCTATGACTCAGTGTCTGGAATTAAATCCTTCCAGCATCTGCCGAATGATTTATAGTAGGTTTTAGGGGCTTGGCAAAAGATGGATTTTTATCACACAAATTGTGGCTTCACAATATTCCCTTAAGGAGGACAGATTCCCCACACAGTGCATCTGTACTTTTCCCTTTCTGTTTTCTAGTTTTTTTGGGTTTATTGTCCCGCAAAGATGATGTTGGTAGAGCAGTAGGCTACTGCACTAGTTCAAGGATAGTAGAAGATGTTCTCCTCGAGCAATAGACGCATGCAAACAAAGTGTATGAAGTTTTAACTATGTTTTGCTTTAAAAAAACAACCTCTGCTTGTATCTTTGCACCAGGAGTGAAACCATCACACCTTTCGATTTAGCATTTTACTGCACTGTTATTTTCCGGTCGGTGAGTCCACTTGGCTGATCAGGTTGCTAGTTTTGCAGCATGCAGACTCCACGGGACACCAGGGTTGCGTTCGAATACTCCAAAACAACAGCTCCTAAGTTCTAACCCTATCGTCTATTCCTTGACCTCGGAGTGAAACGTCATGGGGTTAAGGGATAGTGGATAGGAGAATTCAAAAGGATTTAGGAGAAGAGACTGCGGCACTTTAGAGAATCCGACTGCACTTTCACTATCCGACGTGTTTATGATGCGCCAGCAGAGGTCATAAATGTGCGCCTGCTGCGGTGGGGAAACTATGGAAACTACAGTTTTCTATACAGCGGACTACAACATGGATGTTTAATAAGAACGAGGGACTACTGTAAACTCATCTAGAGACTCTGCACCGTGCTCTGATGCTGTTATTTTATGCTTTATGAACGGGGACAACAGAGAAACATATTCTTCATGACCAAAGTTGGAATTGAAATAAAAAAGGAAAGTGCAACTTATGCTCACCCTCTCCCTCCGGTCCACATTAATACAAATGATCCCAATACGTATGATTGTATGAAAAGATCTTAAAATCAATACAAATGTATTTATTATAAACGTTAGTCCTTAACATCTATCACTGTGTATATCACCATTCAAACATCTTTTAAAAGTTGAACAAACCCCACACAGCTTAGTAAAGACTGTGAAATGTTGACTTTATTTGATCATTTCAGTAAAAACTAACGTTCATATTTCTCTTTTTGATTATAATACTGATGAACGTTCAAAACAAAGCACTTTGGCAACTTACCACATACGTTTTAAAATGCTTAATAAGCACCGTAACTTTCATGATATCATTTCTCGTTCATAATCGGTTGTTTCCGTGAACGGCTGACTGTTGTGTGACGGTAAATGCTGCGGCTGCAAGGCATTGTGGGGCAGCATTTTCTCCTCTCCTTTCGGTTAGGGAGGTCCAGTGGTTCCTAAGCTAAAGGAGGTTATAAAGGAAGTTTGAAACCTCCTTTCCTTTTAATTTAGAGAATTCGAACGGCACTTATCATGGCTGCCACTGAGGGACTTCCGGGTCATTTCACTCCGTTAGGAAGGTTCCTAAGCTAAATGGACTATTCGAATGCAACCCAGAGACGAGAAGAGAAACATTTCCCAGGGGGCCGTGCTTCTGCTGCTGGTGTCATCCCAGCTAGCGGGGAACGTTCTCACAACTTTGGCTAACATTACCTACAGGTTCTAATAATGTTTTAAAGAAACGTTTTAGGATGTTTATTATTTCAAATAATGTTCCTATAAGGTTTAAGGTTAACTAAGACATAATGTTTTAACTGCAACATTCAGAGGATGTTTTTAGGATGTTATTAAGGCCTGAGATGACAGAAAGTTTTTTTATAAAATGTTCCTTTAATGTGATATGTTAACAAAGGTGGAACGTTTTGCCTGCAACATTCTAAGGATGTGTCTTGGATGCTGTTGGGGTAACACATTAAAGATATTCTTTATAAAACGTTCCCTCAATGTTACATGATAATAAATGAAGAACATTCTCCAAGCAACATTCTGAAAATGTTTTCAGGATGTTATTGAGGCCTGAGATGACAGAAAGTGTTTTATAAAACGTTCCTTTAATGTGATATGTTAACAAAGGTGGAATGTTTTGCCTGCAACATTCTAAGGATGTGTTTTGGACGTTGTTGGGTAACACATTAAAGATGTTCTTTATAAAACGTTCCCTCAATGTTACATGAAGAACATTCTCCAAGAAACATTCTGAAAATGTTTTCAGGATCTTATTCTTTTTTTATAAAACGTTCCTGTGATGGCAAATATTAACACGGTCATGGTCAACGTCAGATTTATTTCTAGAGCGCTTTAAAAAACAAACTTGTTGCATTTGTTTGAAAAGGATGTTTTCAAAAAATCTGATGTCACCATATTTTCCTTTTGAAAAAACAAAACAAGCACGTAATTCATGATAAGCTGCCCCTCAAGGCTGCGTGCTCAGCCCTCTCCTCTACTCCCTGTTCACTCACGACTGCGTGGCCACACACAGCTCCAACACCATCGTGAAGTTTGCTGATGACACGACTGTCATCGGCCAGATCACAGACGACGACGAGACGGCGTACAGAGAGGAGGTCGAAAACCTGACATCTTGGTGCCAGGATAACAACCTCCATCTCAACATCAGCAAAACAAAGGAGCTGATTGTGGATTACAGGAAGCAGCAGGGAGAGGGACATGCCCCCATCACCATCAATGGGACTACGGTGGAGAGAGTCAGCAGCTTCAGGTTCCTCAGGCTCCACATCACTGAGGACCTGACATGGACTCTTCACACCACCACCATCACCAAGAAAGCTCGACAGCGGCTCTTCTTCCTCCGCAGGCTGAGGAGGTTCAAAATGGACTCCAGGATACTCTGCAACTTCTACAGGTGCACCATAGAGAGGATCCTGACTGGCTGCATCACGGCCTGGTACGGCAGCTGCACCGAACTCAACCGTAAGGCTTTACAGAGGGTGGTGAAAACTGCACAGAACATCACCAGGACGGAGCTGCCATTATTGTCTTTTATTGTGATTGTAGTAATGTGTTTTTATTACATGTACAGCACTTTGGCTCGACCAAAAATCGCTTTTAAATGTGCTTTATAAATAAAACTTGATTTGATTTGATTTGATGGAGGACCTTTACTCCCAGCGGCTCAGGAAGAAATCCCTACGGATTATCAAAGACCCCCATCACCCCAGCCACAAACTGTTCTTTCTGTTGCCGTCTGGCAGACGTTACCGCAGCATCCTGGCAAAAACAAAAAGATTCGGAGACAGTTTCTTCCCGCGGGCAGTGAGACTGTTAAACAATTGAACTGCTGAAACAATTTCATAACATTCATCTGCTACTTAGTAATATATATCTACTATCTAATATATATCATTCCAATAACTTGTATATAGACTCGTACTGCACTATTCCACTTTTTTTTCTCTCTCACTTTATTTTAGAACTATTTTTCTTTTTGTATTACTTTTACTATCTGTATTATTATGTTGCATTGTTGGAGAAGCCTGTGACCTAAGATTTTCAATGACATAATTACTCTGTAGCTATGTTAGTTTGACAATAAAGAACCTTGAACCTTGAAGCTGTAAGCAGATATTGCATGTTTGCGTTGGCATGTGCCAACTAGACATTTTTTTTTTTACCATTCATTGTTCTAGGAATGTTTTCAGCAGGACGTTTTATTTTGGTTCCCAGAATATTCTTCTGAAAGGAGGATAATGTTCTTTAAAAACATTCTTGAAATGTTTGGTGATAACCTTCTTAAGATGTTTTTGATAACCTTCTTAAGATGTTTTTGATAACATTATTAGAACATTATGCCCTACTGTTCTTAAAACGTTTTCAGCAGGACGTTTTATTTTGGTTCCCAGAATGTTCTTTAAAAACATTCTTGAAATGTTTGGTGATAACCTTCTTAAGATGTTTTTGATAACCTTCTTAAGATGTTTCTGATAACCTTCTTAAGATGTTTTTGATAACATTGTTAGAACATTATGCCCTACTGTTCTTAAAACGTTTTCAGCGGGACGTTTTATTTTGGTTCCCAGAATGTTCTTCTGAAAGGTACAGTAGGATAACGTTCTCTAAAAACATTCTTAACATTTTTGGTGATAACTTTCTTAAGATGTATGAGCGCATTGAGACAATGAATAGGACGTATAAAAACGAATTTGCATGCCAATATTCACTCACATGCACTTATAATCACACTAAGGTATGTAGGCCCACCAGTGGCGTCGCCTGGCCTGGGCATCCGGGGCTTTAGCCCGGGGCTGTGATAGAGAGAGAGAGAGGGAGAGAGGGGGAGGGAGGGACCGGTGCCCGGTGCCAGCATGGACCGTGTTGTTAGCATCTGGTTAGCTAGCTGCACTAACGGACATAAGGAGCTGTTTGTTCCACAAGAAGCTGGAGGAGAGTCCTCTCCTCTCAGACTGAGAGACCCAGGTGAGCTAAAGGACTCTCTGAGTGTTTAGATAGTTAACTTTAGTCTAAGTTATCTCAGTGGGTCTCAAACGGTTTGGTCACAAATTATTCAAAAGATTATTTCCGCGGCACACCTTCATATGATCATTATAGTTATAAAAAAAATAAGAGAATAAAGGAAAAACAGTTATGAAATACTATATGGCAGTAAAACAAGAATAGAGATTAAAAGGGGAGTGATTAGTAAAATATCCATAAAGAAAAAGTACATCTGTTTACAGTTCTGCTTCATATGGGTGTTGAGAGAGGTATCCATAGATCTCTTCATTTTGCTCTCAAAGTGCACCAGATTGATGCTTTTAACTTCAATATTTAAAAAAAAATCTTCCCGGGGGAGCATCCCCCCGGACCCCCCTAGAGGAGGTGAGCCCCCCACTCATAAAAAATACCACTTTACCCCTGCCTATATGCCGTGAGTTGATTATCGAGCCTTCATTAAGCGCGTTCACACCAAGTACTTTTCCCACAGTAGTTCCTGAGAACTTTAGTTCATGAGAGTTCTTTTAGTTCTGACGAACTAAAGCAGATCGCGTTCACACCAAAATGAGTTCCTGGGGGTGGATTAGGCAAATGAGCCGCTGACGTCACTTCTTCTTCTTCTGCTCAGGTTTTCCTGGCAGGCTGCAAACAACTTCACGGCGAGTACAGTAGGTGGCGGTATGCACCTTAAAGTTGCAATCCGCCAAAAAACCGAGAGGAGAAGAAAAAAAACTTCCGCTTCCGCTGGATGCTTCTGTTTACCTTCCGACCTCAGACACGGTATGGAGTTGACGTTTTGATGGTCGTGTTATACAGCTTCCTAACGGAGTTATTTAAGCCAATAACTCAGCCACAAATACAAATACAGATCGACCATTCAAATGCAATAGAAATGCTGAGTCGGAGGCGAAGGCGGTTAAGAAGCCTTAACAAAAGGATTAGACGACGAAATCACACGCGATGGACATGTTTCGCCGTTGTACAGCCGAGGATGATGGCCGTTATCACGCCCAAAAGAACAGCAATGGTACGTTCATTAAATCACATTAATACTATCTAATGTAGGATTTATGGAGTTATGTAGGGCTAATTTGTGTCTTTGTATGTGTTCCAGATATGCGAATACTACGGAACTCTGGGTGAACAATAGAACGTCGGCCTGGTGGTGCCAACGTGTGCAGTGGATCGAAGATTTCCGAATGTCCAAGGGCTCTTTTCAACTCCTCTGTATTCGCCTGGAAGCAACGTTGTGGAGAGGCATCTGAACAGCATGGAAATTGTAAATTGACAATAAAGCTGATATTTTGTACAGTGCATTTGGTTCTCTTTTATTTACCAGTCAACAGACACAATTACAATAGTGCAGACACCTTAGTGCAAAGATTAAATGTCAGTATCAAAACAGTACTCATACTGTATATTTGTATATTAATGAGTATATTATGTTAAATGTGTGTTAAAGACAATGGGATGAGGTTGAAAGCTCTTTAAAAACGTTTGTATACATACATGTTAACATACATGTTAAGCATGCACACCTGAAGAACTACGTTACACACACACAGGTTAGTCTGTGTACCGCTGCACTGCTGCTGGTTTAAACAAAGACAGTCATGATGCTAGTGCCGTGCATGTAGGTTCTCTTTTATTTATCAGCAGCAGATCAATAAGTGTCAGTAGTATCAAAACAATATAATAACTGGCAATATATATATATATATATATATATATATATATATATATATATATATATATATAATAACAATAGGTAGGCTCAGCAGCAGACACACCTTTGTGCAAAGTTAGGTGTCAGTATTAATAACAGTGGCATATATATATAATCACAATAATACAAAATTAACTGTCACAGGTGTAGGTAATTTGGGGTGAAGTGTCTTGCCCAGGGACACAACGACATCCTGACTGCAGTGGGGTTTGAACCTGTGCTCCCCTGATCCGAACACCAACGCACCAGACCACTGCACCACACGCCTCCCAACAAGTCATTGTACAGTTTATCAACGACAAGTTTTTCTTAATTTTTGTATTGAAGGCCTGTTGGATTTAATCAGCTCGCTTAGCACTGCCAGAAGCCCAGCCAGAAAGGTATTTTGTTGCTCCACCTCGATTCCTGGGCCTTGTGTGAATGCAGCAGCCGTTCGTCGTGCATCTCCTTGGCACGCAGGTCCTCATTCTCCTTGCTGACCATGGCATGGCGGGCCATCGCCATGATGGTGTCAAGGAAGCTGTCATCGCATGCCCACTTTCCTAAGGTGAAATATGCAAGATACAAGATCAGTTTAATCGCAACAACGACACAACATTGTCCAAATCTGTCTCTGCAGGCACACAACAGGAGGAACACAGGGAACACCTTTGATTTGACTATTAACATTTTAAATGGTGAAGGCACTAGCAATTGGGGGATGGAGGGCTCTCAGTACATGATAGGGACAAATTGATACAAATGAAACGTTTTACAATTTTAATGCAAGTGTGGCACCCCTGGGATGTGTGACCACATTAATATAATAAGTATTATATTTAGAGTTAGAATATGCCTTTATTTTGTACATCTGTCTATTTTCATTTCATTAGCGGGGTTGAGCAATGCATTTAGTAGTATGGCGGAACGTTTGTGTTCCGGGGACTGGTTAGAGGGACGGACTGCCGGTGTTTCCTCAGAAGCAATCTGGAGGGAAACCAAATAACCCGTGTCCTCATTGCTCCTGTCTCACCTGCTCATTACAGGTTGGTAAAAGGTGCAAAAATCATATGAACTCCCCCATAATGTTTGCGTATATGGTGTGACGGCCCACTAAGAGTGTGGAGTGTTTGTAGCACTGTTTACATGTTTAAAAGTGTATGAATGTGTGTGCGTATTAGCTTAGCTTTCCCCGTGCGGCGCCATCTTGGGGATAACGTGGTCTGACACGGAGATGGTGCGAGTGAGATAGTGTGTCTGAAGGCTCCCGCCCACTAAATATTTCCATACATGTGTAGTTATGAATGAAGTTATGAATAAATATGCACCTTATGAAAGGTATAGTTTAGATAGTGTTATACTGGATGTTTGTTACACAAGTATGCTGTAGTGTTTGTAGCATTATGATTCTCTAGTTTAAATGCATTTTAGTGATCTGCAATGAATGGCAGAAGGTTAATAGTCGAAATTACAGTTTCAAGGGATATTTAATACAGGTTTAATACTGTAAAACAAGATGTATGAAAGGTACAAACAATTAGTGAATGTAAAGTTCAGCTTAAATGTGTGTTTGTCACAGAAGGGGTTATTGACAGTGGATGTGTGTTGATGGAGCTGTCAGAAAAGTGAATGATTAAGTAAATACACTGAAATGCATAAGAGAATTAAGATGTTTAAATAAGGTTGTGTAATAAAACTACCAGCAGAAGCAATCTGGAGGGAAACCAAATAACCCGTGTCCTCATTGTTCCTGTCTCACCTGCTCATTACAGGTATCATAACAGTTACTGTGGTCCTCATATCGGGGACCCGTAACACAAGCATTAATGATGCTATGAAGCTTTGAATGATTCATACCGTAATAGAATAAGCCACATAGACTTTAAATAGCCTTAGACACTTGACAGTGACTTTATTTAAAAGTTATTTCTGTCTGTAATGCATCTTTGCACCACATTGACATGATAAGCTGCAACAATCACATTTAAATTAAATAAGTGGAGGTGGAGTGTGACTGTGTGTACGTACCATTTGACGATTGACCAGACGATGTGGACCCCATCTGCAAAGCAAAACAAGTTGATCTTACAAACACTTCCTAACATGTAAACAACGCTCTGTATGAACGTGTGAAGCAGAGTGTTAGCCCACCTTGGGGGAGCGTGTCTGGGGTAAGTTGACGGAGTGTTTCAGCCTTTTTGACGGCCTCAGTGATGGCCTGGGTCTCCGTCTCGTCCAGAGCACAGCTCAGGTTCTTCAGAGTCTGCACCACCCGCTCCACCATCTTATACTGGGTGCTCTGAATATAGAGATACACGTTGGTCAGAGGTAGGAAGTAGCGGAGTACAAATACCTCGTTACTGTACTTAAGTACATTCCACTACTTATTTTTCTGATCACTTTTTACTTCTACTAGTTTCTAATCCTGAGAGAAACACCTCGCCTGAAACACACGATTAGTGCCATGAGTTAGTGAAGCAAATTACAGAACATTGCACACTTATTCACAAGTCAAAACGTGTTCATAGCGGGCATGGATGAGAATAGCTAGCTAGCTAGATGTTATTAGCCAGCTTGGACCTAATGTTAGCAAGTTCTACCATGGCTAGCTCGATCTACTGAGCAAATAAAAGTACATCTAAGACCAGTATTGTGCAGATTAAAACAGTGCAGTGCATGTAATTTATTTTACCTTGGTAGTCGTCCCGACATGACTTTGCCAGGTCTGCTAACTTTGCAGAGCCACAGAAACTGCATTCAGTCGAAGCTTCTGAATGTGGCGCTTCGCGTCCTCCGAGTCAATCGCCAGAAGCGCAGACACATCCTCATCCTCATCCTCATCCTCATCACTCCACCGCTCCAATTGATTTATTTAGTGTTGCTATAATAACTGCTTTCACAAAAGGAATCTCTTCGTGTGTGCTGCGAAGCGAGGAAATACAATGGCCGCTTACAACAAAAAATTCGGAGTCAAACGGGCGTGGTTTGCATTCCGCACAGCCAATCAGACGTAGGAACTACTTTCTCCCACGACAGACCCTGCTCTGTAGCAGGGACTGAAAAGCGAGTCTCGCGAACTAAGTTGAGCTACTTTAGTTCCTGGGGCTTTTTGGTGTGAACGCAAATATATCGTAGTTCTGATGAACTATTGTGGGAAAAGTACACCAAAGTACTCCGGTGTGAACGCACCTATTAGGCGCGTTCACACCAAGTACTTTTCCCACAGTAGTTCCTGAGAACTTTAGTTCATGAGAGCTCTTTTAGTTCTGATGAACTAAAGCAGATCGCGTTCACACCAAAATGAGTTCCTGGGGGTGGATTAGGCAAATGAGCCGCTGACGTCACTTCTTCTTCTTCTGCTTAGCTTTTCCTGGCAGGCCGCAAACAACTTCACGGCAAGTACAGTAGGTGGCGGTATGCACCTTAAAGTTGCAATCCGCCAAAAAACCGAGAGAAGAAGAAAAAAAACTTCCGCTTCCGCTGTATGCTTCTGTTTACCTTCCGACCTCAGTCAGACACGCTATGGAGTTGACTGAAGTTGTGGTTTTGGGGCAGAGTTATTTAAGCCAATAACTCAGCCACAAATACAGATCGCGGTTAAGAAGCCTTAACAAAAGGACTGGACGGCGACAAGCACACGCTATGGACATGTTTCGTCAGCTGAGGATGATCACGCCCAAAGAACAGCAATGGTACGTTCAGTAAATCACATTAATACTATCTAATGTAGGATTTATGGAGTTATGTCGGGCTAATTTGTGTCTTTGTATGTGTTCCAGATATGCGGTGCTTGAAGCGAAACGACTGCAACATGGACAATATCAAAATCCAGGTGGCAGCATGTTGCGTATTGCATAACCTGTGTGAGCGTCGTGGTGATGAGTACAGGGAGGAATGGACTGCCTTACCGGCGACCCAGCTTGATGACAACCATTCATATTTTTTTGTTTATTACAAATGAAAGTAAAATATACACAAGTGTCTTGATTAAATGATTGTAGAATAAGGATTTTGGACGTTTGCCCTGCAGCCATGAATTGCATTAAAAGCAGCAAGAAACTTTGAATTGATTTCATTTTATACACATTTATATCTGAGTAGGCAATATCAATATAATCAATTACTGTAGTACATGTCATTCATTTATTTGTGATATAAAGTCTGCCTAGGTGGTGCATATTCTGGAAAATCAATTGAGAAACAAAAAGAACAATCTCAAATTGTTTAAATGACTTCTGATTTGTCTGACCATAGGAAAGAGTTAGATAAGAAATAATACCACTAACATGTCTGTAGTATTGCACAGTAAATAGGCTCAGCAGTTAACACCTTTATTATATATCCTCCTATGTTCCCTTACTATAATTAATTAAAATATTGAACTCAACACTGTTAATTACAAACTTAACCATTTATCTTTCTATAAATAGTGTTTGTGTTGATGGACGCCATTTTGAAATACAATTGAATGATCTTTTTCAAAGACACATATATGGGGTGGGACACAATAAATAAAGCTTCGCCAGTTTCATGGTGTCATGATGGTATCAGAATAATCACTTACATGTGATGTATAGGATGCTACACAGGTCACCATAAAGATAAAGTGTCAGGAGAAATAAACAAGATACATTTTCTGTTTAATCGCAATGTAGGTTCTCTTTTATTTATCAGCAGCAGATCAAGTGTCAGTAGTATCAAAACAATATAATAACAGTGGCAATAAATATATATATATATATATATTGCCACTGTTATTATATATTATATATATTATATTATACTGATATATATATATATATATATATATATATATATATATATATATATATATAATAACAATAGGTAGGCTCAGCAGCAGACACACCTTAGTGCAAAGTGAAGTGTCAGTATTAATAACAGTGGCATATATATATAATCACAATAATACAAAATGAACTGTCCCAGGTGTAGGCAATTTGGGGTGAAGTGTCTTGCCCAGGGACACAACGACATCCTGACTGCAGTGGGGTTTGAACCTGTGCTCCCCTGATCCGAACACCAACGCACCAGACCACTGCACCACACGCCTCCCAACAAGTCATTGTACAGTTTATCAACGACGACAAGTTTTTCTTAATTTTTGTATTGAAGGCCTGTTGGATTTAATCAGCTCGCTTAGCACTGCCAGAAGCCCAGCCTGAAAGGTATTTTGTTGCTCCACCTGGACCATGAGCAGCTGGTCGTCCGATTCCTGGGCCTTGTGTGAATGCAGCAGCCGTTCGTCGTGCATCTCCTTGGCACGCAGGTCCTCATTCTCCTTGCTGACCATGGCACGGCAGTCCATCGCCATGATGGTGTCAAGGAAGCTGTCATCGCGTGCCCACTTTCCTAAGGTGAAATATGCAAGATACAAGATCAGTTTAATCGCAACAACGACACAACATTGTCCAAATACCAGAAGGGGAGCAGCCCATAACAGAGAGCCCCCCACGTCAGAGTCATCACTGTGGGCGATCTCCACCTCTGAGGCCCAATCCCAAACCACTCCCTCGACCCTACCCCTCCGTGACGGAGTGAACTCCGTCTGTAGCCACACTCGCAGCTCAACGAGGCTCCCTCCTGTCAGATGGAGGGAGTAAATACAGCGGCAAGCTTTGGGACAAACTCCCCTCTCTCCGGCAGAAACAGGAAATGCCGTAACTGTATGTAACAACGGTTTCAAATCAGCTTCTCTTAGACAAAAAATGTAAATTAATAACTCAAATAAAACTCCAAACATCTTTCATTGTGTTACTTTTTCTGTAAAGCTCTTTTAGTTTTAAACCTGATGTTTATAAGTTTCTTAGTTTTTGCAACAGTCTGTAAATATACACAACTTTATAATAAAATGCACACATTTACCTTTTTCTAGACTAAACACAGGTATGATCCTAAGTTAAAAAAATATGAGGTTATCATGAGGTTGTTAACATCGCAATTTATCAGTGGATGTTTGCTGGAACTACTTTTTAACAGCGTGTTTCCTGACGGACACACACAGCGTGACTCCGGTCAGGTAGAGACCGGTCTCAAGTCAGCACCGATGCAGACTCGCTGTTTGAGGGCTTGATAGCCCACTCCCCCTCCACACTCGTTGGTTTGGAACAGCACTTAATGTGGCGGACCCTCCGCGCGAACGCGCAAACGGAGGGGTAGTGTGTAGGGGTAGGGTGTAGCATGTCGTTGTGTCCCCGAGACACTTCACCCCAAAGTGCTCCTGTGGGGATTGCCCACAGTATTGAGTAGGTAAGCTTTGGATAAAAGCATCTAACAAGTGACATGTAATGATTCAAAAAGCTTTTGGTGGCCATATTGAATAACAAACCAATGTGGTTATCCACAGTTTAGCTGCTAAATGTTACCTTTACAAAGCTACGCTGAAAACACAGCAAAGTTCATATAACGGTATTAGGTTAGTTGAAACTAATATTTTTATAGTTAAACTCAACACTTTTCTTTGTGCTCCACATATCTAAATGTATAAAGTGTGTTTTCACCTCCGTTCCCTCCTGTTTGCTGCAGTATGGCAGCAGCGGTCAGGATGGGATCCTCTGTGATCAGATAGTGGTCCTGATGGTGTCCGCTGACCGGGCGCAGGCTGCCTACTCTCAGCGGGGGGGAACTGAATGTGGAAACTGTGTTTCTCTGAGGGATCCTCCATGTAGTCTGAGAAGCCTTCTGAGGAAACAAGGTCAAACTATTTAGGATAATACTATGAGAAGGAACAATGTTTAGACAGTAAATAGAATTTCAATTACATTTCTACTTAAATGTGCAAAAATATTAGAACATCAGTCTTTGTGGCATGCAGGTAATCAACTGTTTAAGCTTTTATCATTAACATGTAGAATGAATGTTGCAAATTACTTGAAATTATAGCAACTACAATCTGTTGTTTACCTCTATGCATTAGCCACAGAGGTAGCATTATGTCCAGCTAGCATGCTAATTGCTAACGATATATTATCGTTTTATCCCGGAGGGGAAAACTAGTTTCTAATCCTGAGAGAAACACCTCGCCTGAAACACACGATTAGTGCCATGAGTTAGTGAAGCAAATTACAGAACATTGCACTTATTCACAAGTCAAAACGTGTTCATAGCGGGCATGGATGAGAATAGCTAGCTAGCTAGATGTTATTAGCCAGCTTGGACCTAACGTTAGCAAGTTCTACCATGGCTAGCTCGATCTACTGAGCAAATAAAAGTACATCTAAGACCAGTATTGTGCAGATTAAAACAGTGCAGTGCATGTATTTTATTTTACCTTGGTAGTCGTCCCGACATGACTTTGCCAGGTCTGCTAACTTTGCAGAGCCACAGAAACTGCATGCAGTAGAAGCTTCGGAATGTGGCGCTTCGCGTCCTCCGAGTCAATCGCCAGAAGCGCAGACACATCCTCATCCTCATCACTCCACCGCTCCAATTGATTTATTTAGTGTTGCTATAATAACTGCTTTCACAAAAGGAATCTCTTCGTGTGTGCTGCGAAGCGAGAAAATACAATGGCCGCTTACAACAAAAAATTCGGAGTCAAACGGGCGTGGTTTGCATTCCGCACAGCCAATCAGACGTAGGAACTACTTTCTCCCACGACAGACCCTGCTCTGTAGCAGGGACTGAAAAGCGAGTCTCGCGAACTAAGTTGAGCTACTTTAGTTCCTGGGGCTTTTTGGTGTGAACGCAAATATATCGTAGTTCTGATGAACTATTGTGGGAAAAGTACACCAAAGTACTCCGGTGTGAACGCACCTATTGTAACAGTCGCGGGTGTACTGTGTGTGTGTGCGTGTGGGGAGTGTTGCAGTGAAAAATGCCACTGTGGGCTAAGCCCCGAATGTTTTCAGGTCCAGGCGACGCCCCTGAGGCCCACAGTATTCATAATATCATATGTGTAAAATATCAGAAAAATAATCACACTTTTTTCTGACTATAAAGGTTGTGTCTCGTATGTAGGTTCTAACTGTTAGATAAGCTATCTGGCCGTGTGTGGTTTGTGAGGGCTGCGTATAAACAGTGTCCACTGTTTATGCATATTGGATAAAAATCGTTATTGCACCCTTTAGATTTGAGACCGACAGACATATAGAAGAACGGACCGACTGTCACTGCCCGTCCCTGAAACCCCTGTTAGTGTTTGTATGTACCCTGCCTGCTGGTCTGCTCTACACGGCTGGGAGCAATCTCCAATCAACCACACCTGCAACCTGCTCATCAGCCACACTATGAAAGCCTGCAGCCTAGTGCTGTAGCGACGCGTCGACTTCAAAATATCGTCGACGACATATTTCCTCGTCGACGCATCGCCACACACACGTGGGTCACCCAAAACAACAACAAGCAGTTCGCAATCGCACTTTAAACACTATGGAGACTGAAACGGCTACCACCTCCTCCTCACAGGATTGCGCACGAAGCCCTGCAAAAAGCCCCCAAAAAAAACATCTCGCCCTAGGTCTTCAAAAGCATGGGAATACTTTAAATTTAGTCCAAAACGCAAAGGCATTGTTATTTGCAGTCTTTGCCAAATGGAGTTGGCATACCACACTAGCACAACAGCGATGTTGGAGCATTTAAAGCGGAGGCACCCCCTTGTCTCTCGTGGAGGGAACAATGATAAGTAAGTACTAACTTTGGCTAAATTAATTCCACGTTTGTGTAGTGTGTTGTGCAGCTTGAGTTCTGTGCACTTCGGTAGTGCTAACTATCTTATAGCTCTCCGTGCGGTTTGTTCGTGCTTGGTTGGTTAGTAGTTAATGTTAGCTACCTAGCTAGCGGCGCCAGCTGTGTGTTAGTTAACGTTTGTCAGCATTTAATGTTGGCTGGAATGGTAGCTAGTTTACGTCTGCAGAACACCGCTATCTAGCCGCTACTAACCCGGAACGAACAAACTGCACAGAGAGCTAACTCATGTTGTGGTCGTTTACGAGTCAAACATAACATTAGACTAACGTTAGTCAGCTTATAGTATCAATGTGTGTCAACTAACGGAGCCAAGCAATGTCCAGGCCAGGGCTGCACGTAAGCTGGTGCGCAGTTGTCATGAATTAATTAATGTTTTTATGAGCATTGAAAACATTAAAATGAGCACCAGCACATCCAAGTGTGATAGGGCTCATATGAGTTGCACTACCAAACATTTTCACTGTGTAGATATAGTACTCTACAAGCTTTTAGATAAACATGAAATGCATTGTTGGACTTAACATTGTTTAAAAAGTAACCACGTTAGCCTTCAAGTAAGCTAATTATACCATAGCACTGCAATGAGTTTAAGAGTAGATTTAATATGCCCCACTGTCATAGCTGTTGTTCCATTGTTCATTGCTGTTGTGTTTTCTAGGACAAAGCAAAGAACCTTGCTGTCCTATCTTGGGAAAGAGGCGCAATGCACTCCACAGAAGGCAGCCGAACTCAGCAAAAGAATCTTGAGAGTAAGTAATTATTTGCTTCCTTTGAGCATCTTTTAGGAGGGAATGGCTGTCCTGATCCCATTTATTGTGTCTTGATTTATTACTGTAGCTAGTTTATAGGTGTTTCTTCACTTGGCCTTTTTATTTGTGTCCTTGTTTGGATTGTGTAATAATTAAGCTTCTTACACTGTAAGCAACATGGCTCTATGAAAGGTGCTGTGTTGTTATTAATAATAATAATAACAATAATAATAATAATAATAATATATTTGTTTTATCTTACAGGTGATCGTCAAAGACATGAGGCCTTTGTCTCTCGTTGAGGGTGAAGCCTTCATAGATATGATTGAATATGCCTGCCCAGGCTTCAAATGTCCCTCCAGGTGGTGGTTTAACAAGCAGCTGGAGAAAGCATACCAACGTGTTCTTGACGATCTGAAGGGAAACTTAAAGAAGAGGTCCTCAAAGATAACGCTCACCACCGATGCCTGGACAAGTATTGTCACGGAGTGACTTGCCACTACATTAATGAAAACTGGGAGATGGTCTCATTTGGTCTCATTTGGTCTCATTTGTTCTTTGCACAAAGCCCCTTGAGGACAGACACACTGGTGACAACATCGCTCTCTGGATTGAGGAAGTCGCTGAGAAGTTTGACTTTTCTCTCCATGATGATGTCCAGGCAATTGTCCACGATAATGCAGCGAACGTTGTGAAAGCCCTTAGAATCCTTGAGGAGAAGCATGGTGTTGCCTCACTTCGATGTGCTGGCCATACCACCCAGTTGATTGTCAACCATGCACTGAAAGAGCCCCGAATCAACAAGGCACTTGGGGCAGCAAGGAGCCTCGTCACATACTTCCACAGCAGCAAGGTCGCCACCCTGAAGCTGAAACTCAAACAAGAGCAAATGGGCACACCGCATCACAAGTTGTCACAGGATGTACCCATCAGATGGAATAGCTCTTTTTACATGATCAAACGCCTCCTTGAGCAGCGGTGGCCTGTAACCGCAACCCTCTCAGACCCAGAGGTCACCAAGGCAGCAAAACACTACCTGGATATGAGAGCTGACCAATGGAGCATCCTGGGGGACCTACATCAAGCACTTGAGCCCTTCGAGCAAGCCACCGTCTTCCTGAGTGGAGAGGCATATGTCACAGTCTCTGTCCTGCCTCCGCTGGTGAAAGGCCTACAGAAGTCCACGCAGAAAGCCTTTGAGTCTGCTCCAATTGCCACCTTCCAAACTGCAGCCGCAGCAGAGATTGCTTCAAGGTTAGTTTAAATATTCAGCTCTTTAAATCTCTTATAGTGAACTAACTGAATATTTGAATTAAACTTTCCCAGTTTGCATCAATGTTTTCCCATTGTGATTCTATCATGTAGAGCTATGGATTATACTGTTATCTTTCTCTTGAAGCACCTTGAATTTCTTTGATTTAAAGTGTGCACATTAAATCCTTTATTTTTCAGATGGAAGGTTGAGACTACTTATGACGAGGACGGGAAGAATGTGTGCATCTTCGCCGCGGCCCTTGATCCGAGATTCCGAAAACTCAAGTTCCTGTCCACAGACGACATCCTGAAGGTGAAAATCAAACTTCAGACCATTGCACTTGATGCCAGACGAGTACGAGTGAGGGAAGAGCCTGACTCCCCCAGTGGCCAGCGAGATCACTCAAGAGGACAGAAGCCAAAGTCTGTCCTGGACACATTGCTTGGGTCAGATGAGGAGGAGGAGATGGAAGATGACGACCCAGCCCATGACCAGAGGGAAGATGCTGTCAGGAATGAGGTGCTTCTGTACTTTGGGGGGAAAGCCATTCCAAAGGACAAAAACCCACTCCAATGGTGGAAAGAAAATGAAACAAAGTTCCCCTCCCTGGCTGTTGTGGCGAGATCTTATCTGGCTGCCCCTGCAACATCCACACCTTCTGAACGTCTGTTCTCAGCAGCAGGGAACATTGTGAGCAAAAAAAGAGCAAGCCTCACCAAAGAACACGTGGACATGCTCACATTCCTCCACAGTAATTCAAAGTAGGAGGAGTAGAGTTGTGAGGGAGGAGAGAAGGAGGAAAGTGGCCAGTACTTATATTGCAGTAATTGCACACTCTTCATTGCCGCGTTCACACCGGAGTACTTTCACCGTACTTTTCGCATTTTAGTTCCGTTAGTACCCCTTATGTCGCGTTCACACCAACAATTGTACTTAATCTCGGGTACTTTTACCCCCATTTTTAGAGCCAGCTCAGAGAGCGTACTTTTCTGTGGGTGAAAAGTGCTCCAAAAGTGCCCCAGTGCTGATTGGCTGGGCGAATTGCAAACCACGCCCGTACAACTCTGAAAATGTTGTGTGGAGACGCCATTGTTTTTCCTCGCTACAAAAACACAACGCTCCGTGCGTTGTGTTTGTTTTTGAAAGCAGTTATGGCAAGCATCAAGAAATGATGAGGAGGTGTCGGCGCTTCTGGAGATCTACGCCGAGGAGGCGACCCAGGGAATGCTACTGAAGCCAGTTCGGTAGCTTTCACTCGACCTGGGAATTGTGCACAGCCCCACCGGCTAAAAATAAAGAAACTCAGGACTACAAACGGCGGATTCAGTGGCCAACGATGACTACCGCAAGGAAGCTTCCGGTTTCGCTATGAGTGGTCGCATTTTCGAGAGCTCCCGCTTTGGAGGTTATTCCTCACGATTTTTTACATATTTCATCCTCCTGACAATATGGATTATGGACTCCTACCTCAACTCATCAATGAGGCAACATCACTTAGAGAAGGAGAGTAGTGAAAGCAGGGATAAAATGAACCACAATGACTTTTACCTTCTCAACGGCTGGGAAAGGAAACACCTCGCTTTTGGAAGTGCAAGCATTCATGCATTATTAACTGCAAACCCGACGCGAAAGTACTTACCCCCGTCAGGCAAACTAGACCGAAGAAGTATGATCGTCTTGGTCTTATTGTTAGCGGGAGACATCCATCTGAATCCGGGCCCGGTGCAAACAAGAAGCCATTCCTGCAAGCTCGAGGAGCTAGCATCACAACTAGCATCACAACTAGCATCTCTTCCGCTACAGCAACAACTACGCGACGACAACAGAGACCATGGAGACAGCGGAGACCGAGGAATCAACGGAGACTTCGACATTCCCCCGGGGACGCCTCGGCAGACAGACACGCATGAGGCAGTGACGAGAGGAAGAGAACCGAGATCCGAGGGAACAAATATCCACCATGTTGTTAGCCACCCTGCTAGCATATCGACGGCTAAAGCTACAACGGAGCCTCCCTCCCCCCACCACCCCACCGCTCCAAGCACCACGGCAGGCCGCAAGCCGTTTGCTGTAACGGACAAAGACAAATATCTTCAAGCTGACGACATTATGCATTTAAACAACAAAAATGGACTACATATTTTTCATCTGAACACTAACAGCCTGAGACACAAACTGGCTGAACTCAGGCAACTGTTCATGAACGGTAAGGCAAGCATATTATGCTTTTCTGAGACCAAATTGGACAATTCCATTACAGATTCAGAGATTGAAATTGAAGATTATCTTGTAGTGAGAAGGGACAGGAACGTGAATGGAGGTGGTGTCTGCATGTACATACATAAAGACACCAATTTCAAAAACCGTACTGACCTGCATCATGAAAATATTGAATCTGTGTGGGTTGAAATTCTTTTTGACAATGCTAAATCTGTAATAGTCGGGACAATCTATAGACCACCGGAACAGAGTGACTTTTATGATACATTAGATGGGTGTTTGGCTGATGTGGGGGATGTAGAGACAATTATTATTGGAGACTGGAACACGGATATGCAACGTAAAGACACGTCCGTCTTCAAGTCCTTCAGTAGGATTTGTGATCTGCACGGCTTCAGCCAGCTAATCACCCAACCCACCCGGGTATGTGAAACAACACAAACTACCATTGATCTCATTCTGACCTCTGACAGGTCCAGGATCTCCAGTAAAGGGGTTATAGCATGCGGTTTAAGTGATCATTATATGATATTCTGTACCCGCAAAAAGCAAAAACAAAAGGCCGGCTGTCACAAAACAGTCATATCTAGAGACCTCAAAAACTACTCTAGCGAGGCCTTTAACCTAGAACTGGAGAGCCTGGACTGGTCAGATGAGCTCAGTGGTACACAAGTTGAAGAAACATGGCTTGGTTTCAAAAACAAATTCTCTGCAATACTCAATGATTTGGCCCCCCTAAGAACAACCAGGGTAAAAAATCGCGCTGAGCCGTGGATGCACTCCGGCATACTGACCGCCATGAAAACCAGAGACAAAAAATGCTCTGAGTTTCATAAAAGTCAGTCAATGCTTTCCAAAAGCACGAGCAGTGAACTCCAGGCCCACGTGACTGAACTAAAAATTGAAAGAAACAGACTAAGAAATGACGTAAGCTCCATGATCAAAACTGCCAAAAAGAATTTCATCAATGACAAAACTGAGGAAAACAAAAATAAACCCCGTGAACTTTGGAAATTACTCAATAACCAGCTTGGCTGCAGTAAAAAACTCAAAACGAGATTTTCAAACGTAAACATAAAGACAGATAACAGGCTCATCACAGACAAACTGGATGTGGCCAAGTACTTGAACATTTTTTTCACAAACATAGCCACAACTCTTGTAAATAAATTACCCTCCCACTCAGGGCTTTTTGGAGTAGATCACATCATGACCTACTACAAAAACCTAGGGGTACGCAAAGATGATTTCAGTCTAGCAAGGGTAACAACAGCAGAGGTACTCATTAAACTGAGCGCCCTCAAACCTAACAAGGCCACTGGCCACGACAATATCCCCTCCAAATTCCTCAGAGACACAGCAACCGCCATCTCACCAGTCATAGCTCACATAATTAACCTCTCCATAACACAGGGAAAAGTACCCAAAGACTTCAAAATTGCAAGAGTAACCCCCCTGCACAAAAAGGGCAGCAAATTGGACCCAGGCAACTACCGCCCTGTTTCTATACTTACCTCCATCTCGAAAGTCATGGAAAAAATAGTATATGAACAGGTCGAAAAGTACCTCGCAGAAAATAAACTAATCTATGAATTTCAATCTGGCTTTAGAACATCCCACTCCACTGACACATGCCTTCTTTATTTGAACGACCACATCAAACAAGAGGTGGACGAGGGTAAATACTGCGGCATGGTGATGCTGGACCTACAAAAGGCTTTCGACACTGTCAATCACCCCATTCTGATTGACAAGCTAAAAGCAATTGGTTTTGATAAACTATCGGTGAGCTGGATGCAATCCTACCTGGAGGGGAGAGAACAGATGGTGGAGGTAAACGGTACTCTGTCCCCCCCCCTCCCAGTGAGCTGTGGTGTTCCACAAGGAAGCATATTAGGTCCGTTACTGTTCCTAATTTATGCAAATGACATGTCATCAGCATGTGACTGCAACTTGTTCCTGTTCGCGGACGACTCAGCCCTGCTGGTCTCTGACAGGAGCAGATTGCAGGTTGAAAAAACCCTCAGCTCCGAGCTCGGCAGAATCTGCACCTGGCTCGCCGATAATAAATTATCATTACACCTGGGTAAAACAGAGTCCATTCTCTTCGGTTCGAAACATAATCTCAGCAAATCCGACGACTTCTCAGTTGCAGTGGGTGACATTATTGTCACAAGTAAGAAGGAAATTACATACCTAGGATCTATTCTTGAGGCAAACCTCTCCTGTGACAAAATGGCATCCAATGTAATAAAAAAAGTCAATCAAAGAACTAGATTCCTATACCGGATCTCCTCTCTGGTAAACAAAAACACCCTGAAAACTCTGGCAGGAGCACTCATTCAAGGGTACTATGACTATGCTTGCACGTCATGGTACCATAGCACCTCCAAGGCGCTAAAAATAAAACTTCAAACATCGCAAAATAAACTGGTCAGACTACTGCTTGACCTTTCATCTAGAACCCACCTCACCTCTGCCCACTTTGACAACCTAGGATGGCTTAGAGTAGACGACAGAGTACAGCTACTTGCAATGGGCCTGGTCTACAAGATCCACTACACCTCTATGGTACCCATGTACATGTCAAAATTCTTCCCAAAGGTCAAGGAATACCATGATCATAACACCAGAGGGAGCTCCACAAATCATGTAAAACCCAGATTTGGCACAAAAAAAGGGGAATACACGTTTCGCAATTATGCCACATCAAGGTGGAACGCTCTTCCCACAACTGTAAAGGAAAGTAAAACTATACTTACCTTCAAAACCTCTCTTAAAGAGCACCTTCGGGGAAAAGCATTGCAAAACTGGCCCCGGTAATGGTACAAATCTCAACCTGTCGTACAATGGACAGCTTCCCCCCCCCATCTATGTATATACTCGCATTTTAGACTCTGTTACTAACTGTATATCTGTAGACTTGGTATGTCTTAAATGTCCGGTTAGGATGTATTAGAACGAAATCTAAAATGAAAATTGTAAATAAGCCATCTGTATGTAAAAAACCACCTGTATGTAGATTGTAAATAAGCCATCTGTATGTCAAATATGTCTTATATGTCTTAAATGATATGATGAATTGGAAATGGGGGACCCTGATGTAAACAAGACGAAAGTCTTTCTCTGGTCTGCATCCCCTTAACAATTGTATGTTTTGAGGTGTACTGTACTGTACCCAATATACAAGCTGTTAATAAACTTTTCAATCAATCAATCAATCAAACCACGACGAAGGTAAAATCAACTACATGCACTGGGGTTTTAATCTGCACAATAATGGTCTCAGATGTACTTTTATTTGCTCAGTAGATCAAGCTAGCCATGCTAGGCTCCGAGCTAGCTACATCTAGCTAGCTAGATATTCTCGGCCGCTCTGAAAACGTTTTGACTTGTGAATAACTGTGCAGTGTTTCTGTAATTTGCTTCACTAACTCATGGCACTAATCGTGTGTTTCAGGCGAGGATGGACAACTCTCGGGATTGGAAACAAGCGAGCTTTGCATTCTAGATCACAGCGCTAGCTCGTCCTCCTTACCAGCAACCAAACGCAAAGGTACACACACTGTAACTTTGTCTTGAAAGAACGTTACGCATCGAACTGATGTTCACAATCATGTTTATTTCATAATATTCATCATATTTTATGTTTAACTTGCCTCAACAACATTAAACAAAGTTCAAGCATACATGAAGCACTCTTCAAAAAGGAACAATCCTCCGTGTTTGAACCTCTTGAATCGCTGCATAGCCGATTTATTTGGACTGGATTATCCCAGAGAGGCCAAACATTCTTTATAACACAGTTTCAGATTTGTGAAACCTTAATTCTATTTGTGAAAATACAAAAAAGGGAGATTTCAGTGCTTTTTTTACATGTAGACCACATTAGACCACATTAGACCAGGTCCTGATCTAAAACCACTATACCTAGACTCATCAAATCTGGACTGGATTATCCCAGAGAGTCAAAAGATTCTTTAGAACACAGTTTCAGATTTGTGAAACCTTAATTCTATTTGTGAAAATACAAAAAAACATTCCTAGTATGTTGTAAAACTACATGGCGACTAAACAGATCTTGTATCTTGCTTATTTTCCCCTCTTAGGAAAGCGGACACGGGATGCGAATTTCTTTGACACCGCCCAGGCGTTGGAGGACCGGCGTGCCGTGGTGAATGAGTCGCTGCGTGGAGATCAGATGGTGCTGTTCACCAAGGCCCAGGAAACGGAGGACAAGATGCTCACCTCGATGGAGCGCCAGGCAGAAGTGTTCAAGCAGCAGATGGAGCGCCAGCAGCACCAGGATGAAGTGTGGGCGCTGCGCCATGAGGAAGCGTCGGCGCAGCGGCAGGATGAGCGACAAACTGCATTTAATAACAGTTTATTTGGTATAGTTTTTGTAAATGTAAATACTGACACACGACACACAACGTTGCACTAAGGTGTGTATGCTGCTGAGAATATCCCTACACCTGGGACAGTTTATTTTATATTGTTATTACTGTTATGACTTTATTTTATATATAATGTTTACTGACATGTACAACTGACACTTTATTTACATTTAAAATTGTTCTATTTAATGTTATGTCTTGAGAGTGCAATAAAGAAAACCGACATGGCGATTAAGCTTATTTCTCCTGACACTTTATCTTTAGTGACCTGTGTAGCATCCTATACATCACATGTAAGTGATTATTCTGATACCATCATGTTTCATCGGTTATAAACTGGCAAAGCTTTATTTGTCATTTATTTATCATCAATGTTGCAACCTTGTGGGGGAATGGCAGGGGCACATACACAAATATGATCATTTATATAATTTTAAATATTATTTGACCTAAACTTTTAATTCCCCCCCATTTCACACAACACAACATGGAGTCCACTATGGGCCAAAACTAACATGTATGTTTGCATAGTGTTTATGGCAGACGGATGCAGTGGGTCTCAGGAAGATATATAATAAAGGTGGGTTTGCTGCTGAGACTCCCTACAGCTGGGACAGTTTATTTTATATTATTATTACTGTTATTATATAGTACAACTGACACTTTATTTTATATTGACAATGTTTACTGACATGTACAACTGACACTTTAGTTACATTTAAAATATTTCTATTTAATGTTATGTCTTGAGAGTGCAATAAAGAAAACCGACATGGCGATTAAACAGATCCTGTATCAGCCATCCTACGGTGAAACATGGCAGTCATGTGTGCTTTCCGTCGGCCAATCCTTTTCCTAAAGCTTTTGAACTGCCTTTGATGCTGAAGAAACTTTGCGATTATAGCATTCGACGTGTGGCGGCTCCGGATTTTTGTCGGACGCCTAATAGGCTCAGGCTCTGGTCGCATTAACGAAGTTACAAAGCTGTATAACATGAGCACAAACAGCACAACTCCAGTCGACTCCATCTCCATCATGTCTGAGGTCGGAAGGTAAACAACAGACAGTATACGCGGGAAGTTTTTCTTCTTCTCTTGTTTTGTAGCGGATTGCAAACAACTTTAAGGTGCTTACCGCCACCTACTGTACTTGTAATCTTCCCTCAGGGAAAAGTACTCCGGTGTGAACACGATCTGTACTAAGTGCCCTGGGGTTAAAAGCGCCAGGGCTCTTAGTGCCGGAACTAAGTACAGGAAAGTACTTGGTGTGAACGCGGCTATTAGCATGTAAGCTGCCAGAATAGTAGTTAAGAGAGTCAGTTTCATTGTGCATCAGGTTCTGTGTTGGGACTGTTATATTGTGTTAAACACTCAGGAATTTCTGTACTGTGCACGGCACAGTGTTTGTTTTTGCACTACATTTTTTATCTTTTGTAATTTTGAACAGAAGAGATTTTTTGTTGGACTGTAAGAGTAAACAGGCTGGCCTTTTTATTTTGTATAATTTTATTCTATATTTCTTATTTTGCTGTGCAATAAAAAATGATATTATTAAGAATTTTTTGGTATTTATTTGAGATACATTATGTTTTTTATTAATCGAACAACAGAAACATAATCGTTAGATTAGTCGACTAATCGATAAAATAATTGCCCGATTAATCGTTTTCAAAATAATCGTTTCCCCCCAGCACTACTGCAGCCTGCACTCATTCCCTGCCGGATTGTTGCCGTGAACGGATTGTTGCGTGCCGCTCTAGCTTTTTGCCAGCATATTCTTTGACAACTTTCCTACTCTTCCTGTAGTTTCAAAAGTCTAGTTTGTTGTTTGCGTCTACCGTCTCTGCGTAGAATTACAGTAGCAACAAGAACATGTGGGCTCACGTGCGCCCGCTTCAGTGCGGCAGAGGTTATGGCTGCCTCCCCTGGTGCTTTTTTCATTGCCGTTGTATGATGAGACCAGCGGGCCTAAATATCATATATACGTGAAATAAGTTATTTAGAGACTATGGATGGCGAGGATAAATGTAATAAAGGGATCTACACAATTACATTGGTGACCTACAGTGAGATGGTAACAGGCATGCGCTTAGGGCCCGCTTTCCAGCCAGTTTCTGTGGGGTGACGCATTCTGAGGTGAGGCAGAGCTCATCTGTGCCTCACCTTACCCCACAGTAACTGGCTTGAGCGCGCTCACAAAATAAGTGCCCGCGCTAAATTAGTGCCCGCGCTCCAGCAAGTTACTGTGGGCTTACGAGAGGCAGAGCTCGTCCCTGCCTCACTTTTCATCGCTCCCGTAGCGGAGCTCGGCAAATTTGCTGATTTTGACTATAAAAAGCGATTGGAATCATACATAAATCACACTTACAACACAGATCAGTGGAGACATTTTATTATTATTACTATTTAGTTTTTCTTTAGTTGTTTTTCCGTTACATTGGAGTATGACAGGTGAGGCTCTGCCTCCCCTGACTGCACGTCGCTGGTGCATACACATTTGTTTAGTTGCTGCAGTGAGAAGACAGTTGAATAATTACTTTCAAATACATAATATATGCATGACAGTCACATTTATAAAAGGATGTCGATCCTCTTCCTGTTTTTTTTTAATAAATTGGCTTCTAAACTGACAACAGCACTTTTGTCATACTCCTGCACAATCCTTGTAAACATTTGAAATGGATGCAAGAAACAATATCTGATCTTTGAAAAACATTTGTGGGTGTTTTTTTGTATCGTCTTCACTAAGATGTAAGATGTTGTGGGTGTCATTTGGAAATGTATAAAAGTATATTTGTTCTGCTTCCTGGCAATGTTACCCACTGTGATAGGAGGCTATACAAACATATGTACAAATAAAGATACACACCAAACAACTGTGTCACGATGCAACTGTCAACATCGTTTACCTATAGAAGTTGTTCTGACCCGGGGCAGATTGGACCTCTTCCTGGAATGGGGTTGGTTCTCCATCCTATTTTTACCCAGGAAATAAGTGCAGTTGATCTAATGACAGTGTCATTAGCACACAAAGGTATTTATTGATTTCATGTTCACAAATTCAAACCTACATGGTATAATTACATTTTTAATTAGTCTTACCCGATCAATTAAGATCAATTGTATCTTGTAAGCATTGATCTGTGGGAATGATGCAGACTGGATGATACAATGGTAAGACGAGAAGAATGGATTTTTCATTATCTTGTCACACAATAGGCAACCCCTCATACTACCATAGGCTATTTATAAAACTGTTTCGCATGGCCTTTTTAATGAATGGATATATTTCTTTCAGGCAGTGGATATTGGTTCCACAGATGAATTGGTTCAAAAGTGCAAATCAAGCTTTTTATCTCTCTCTCTCTCCATAACTTAATTTGATTTGTATTGACCGCAGTCCAATAACTGTTAACTGCAGAGAGAAATTCAACATCCAAATCAATCATACTGCCCATTTTCAGAAAACTGTGTACGCACTTACAGTTGTTGTAGGTTTGTCACAAGAGTAGATGATTGCAGCTAAGGCTTTGGTTGCCTTTTCAAGCCGTAACCCAGGGGGCTGAACATTTAAGCCAGAGTGAAAAAACTGCTGTTTCTCAAATGGCAATTCTTTTGTGCTAATATCGGACAAATCATTCAGTCTGTTGTGTGATTCATTGTAAAACAGACTATCCGACAACAGGGTGCTTCAGTTATTTTGGTGAGTAAAATGATTGTATTATTTTATTTATATGTTACATTTATATACATTTACTATCAGCTATCAGTGTCTTTTCATACCATACCTGGCTTGTTAGCTTAGCTCATTGTACTAAGACTCTCAGGAAATTGGCTATTATTTTTTTCCTTAAAGTATCCCTATTAATAGCAGGGGTTAACATGACAGGTGATCCTGCTAACCTAGCTAACCAATCTAAGTAGCTAAGGGTACAGCTCCAACAGCTTGTAACTTTGTGTTTGTAATGCTAACAGTACCTAGCCCTGCAAGGTCTCGCTTTTCCCCAGCTTTACCTTCTCGTCCTTGCTTACTTCTGGCTTCCTAAAACCAATGTGACAAAGGCCAAAATACCAAACAAATGTTAATTTATTTTATACAGTCTTACTTCTCTCAAAGGAGGGGATAATACTGAGCTAGCAACACGATGCCAAACAAAAATCCTTAGAATTAGCTGCCATGGCTAAATAGCCTGTGGCTGCTTTTCAGCTTTGAGTTCAGAACATGAACTTTTGTACCAGCACATAAAGGTGCCAGCATTGACATTATTTGGCCTGCAGAATATTTCTTCTCTGTCAAAATTGGCCTGGGTGGTGTTGACATGTTTTACTTTGGAAAGGCAAGAAAACATTATGTGGCATTAAATTAGAGGCCGCAGACAGGGCAGACTGCCAGTCCATCACAGCTCTGACACAGATGCACAGATATAAAATGACTTATATTTATAGGATATGGGATTGGAATTTAGAGAAAGTGATGTGGCAGAGCACCAAGTAGCTTATTTCAGGATATAAACGCTTGGCAAAAGCACTTAAAATACAGAAAAATACCATAGGCATCAACTCTGCACATATAAGTGGTTTCAGGTGATTCTGTGGAGTTGCTGATTTCCTCCTTCAATAATGTACATCTACTGTAAGGAAGAATCCAATCCACCTGGCTTGTGAAGTATAGACCACAGTTGCCACTCATGTTAATAATCACTGTTCTGAATGTCCAATGTATAGAAACGTGTCCTGGCTCCTTCTGCGTTTTTCCAGTCCCTCTGTCCAGTTCTAACTCTTGATTTATTCATGATTTTCCCTCTCTTACAACATCCCTACACATTAACATTATAAGCCAGGGAGAATACTTCAATATTTCAGACGAATGAGCTGAGAGGTTTGAAATTCAAAGCAAATCATCAAAGTCCTTGAGGTTCCACCAACTACCAATAGTTGAATAGAAAGCATTTCCTCCCATCCTAAAACTGTATAACCTTACATGAACCACTTTTAACTCGGTAAGATCCAGTGACAGGACACAGGCCAACGCTGTATAGCTCTGCTCATTACAGAGAGCGCCCCGGCCAAACAAAGCTTGCTCCAAACCAGTGTGGGTCCTGGAAACAGTATGCTATAAGGTGTACGCCATGAACATATTTGACTTACAATCCCAAACTGGAATTCACTATGTCTATTCATCGAGAGCCTTAGGGTGAGCCTAAAAACACAACATGTACTGTATGGACTGGAACCCCTGGGTGTCTTTGTAGCCGAGTGGTTACATCGCAGGCCATTGAACCGCAACCTTCTCGGTTTGAATCCTGTCTTTGTATCTATGTACCCTCTCTCTCGCTCTCTCTTTTCTGTAAAATAAAAGACAAAAAAAATAAAAGACAAAAAATAAAGATACATATGTCTGCTGATACCATTGTTAGAAGCAATAAAGTGCGTAAAGTATATTATTATCTTATTATGCAAGAAAGAAGTACCTTATTACTTTGAAAGCAGAGCAAATTTGAGATGGCCAGTGTCCGACAATGATTAATCATTTCAATGCTGAAGATTTATTTTCCAGGTGTTTTTTATCTTGGGCCAAGCCTGTTTGTAATTATTTACAACTTGGTTCTGATACTCATACTACTTTGTAGATTACAATCCACAGCTCTGTGTTATGAAGTCTGCAGGTCACTGATGGTAACTGAGCCTCTTTTTTGAACAGAACCAGTGACTCAGCCTAGTTTGTTTGTTTGTAGCCTTTATTTATCCAGGTTAAAAAATCCCATTGAGATCAACGATCTCTTTTACAAGGGAGACCTGCGGTACATTGAGTTACACATATAAAAACAAACAGAAACAAAAAGGACATCACAACATAATTACAGGGGTATACATTAGCACCTATTTACATTTACAGGTATCCAATAATATTTCATCCAGTCGTGCTTTAAAATGATGCAAGGGAATCAAAATGCTGAGTTTCAATGTTTTTTGCATAGTGTTCCAAGCTAGAGGAGCAGCGCACATAAAAGCTTTAGCACCTAAAACAGTCCTAGCACTTGGCACATGTAATAAAAACACATCCTGTGATCTCAGGCAATAGCTACTTGCCACTCTCCGTGAGATCAAGGAGCAGATATAAGAAGGTAGTTTACCCAGCATGGCTTTGTAGATGAACATGTACCAATGACTGAGCCTCCGAACAGTAAGTGAAGGCAGACCTGCCTTGGCATACAGGGTACAGTGATGAGTAAGTGCTTTACAGTTAGTAACAAATCTCAGAGCACTGTGATAGGCATCCAACCTTTCCAGGCAATGGGCAGGTGCATTCATGTAGATCAAATCACCATAGTCTAGCACAGGTAAAAAGGTCACAGTGACTAGCCTTTTCCTGGCTTCAAAAGAGAAACAGGACTTGTTTCTGAAAAAGAAACCTAATCTAACCCTCAGCTTTTTAAGCAGATTAGTGACGTGAAGTTTAAAAGTAAGACAATCATCAAGCCAGATACCAAGGTATTTATAACAGCTAACCACTTGGAGTACTTGTCCTTGCATAGTCACAATATCCAAAGCAGTCTCTGGAGTCTTTTTAGCTTTAGAAAAGAGCATTACCTTGGTTTTCTCAACATTTAAAAGAAGCTTTAGTTCAGAGAGCTGAGTCTGAATAATGTTAAAAACAGCCTGTAATTTAACAACAGCCTCCTTAATGGAGGGACCTGCACAGTACATCACGGTGTCATCCGCATAAAAATGCAAAGTAGCTTCATCCACATTTTCACCTAAACTATTGATGTAGATGGAGAATAAAAGTGGACCTAAAACAGAACCTTGAGGAACACCATTAGCAATGTTCAACCACTCAGAAGACAGCCCATCAAAGTGAACACATTGGGACCTTTCAGAGAGGTAGTTCACAAACCACCCCACTGCATGGCTGGATAAGCCAATACTGAGTAGCCTCTGCTTTAAGATGCGATGATCGACGGTGTCAAACGCTTTGGAAAGGTCAATAAATAGAGCTGCACAACTCAGCTTATTATCTAAAATACTCGCCACATCATTCACCACTTTCATTGTGGCAGTGATGGTGCTATGTTGCTTTCTGAAGCCTGACTGATGTTTTGACAGGATGTCATTTGTACATAAAAACACCTTTACCTGTTCACTCACTAGGCGTTCAAGAACCTTAGCCAGAACTGACAATTTAGAGATGGGCCTATAGTTATTTAAAACAGTTGCCTCCCCTCCTTTCAGCAGAGGCAGGACATATGCTGACTTCCACAGTTTTGGAATTGTGTTTGTGCTGAGGGAGAGGTTAAAAAGAGTAGTGAGAGGTGGAGCAATAAAATCTGCAGCTATCTTTAAAAAGAAAGGTTCTACGTTGTCCGGGCCGGCCGGTTTCTTAGGATCTAACTTGGTTAAAGCTTCACGAACAACATCAACAGTAAAAGGAGTAAAACTGAAAGGGTTTTCCAGACCACATTGTTCAGAGTCACCGACTGTGGTGTTCACAAAAGCAGAGTTAGTCACAGAATCAAACATAGAACCGCAGGACACAAAATGCTCATTAAAACAATTTAACATAGTAGCCGATATAGAGCCAGATGCTGTGGTAATGCACGGAGGTAGCTCTTTTCGGATCTCACCGGTGGATAGCGATTTTATGGCTTTCCAAAATTTCCTAGGATTATTTAGGTTTTCTGTAGTAACTGACAAATAGTACTTCGACTTAGCATTTTTGACCTGTGAAGTGAAGCTATTTCTTAGTTGCCTAAAACGCAGCCATTCAACCTCTGAGCCTGATTACCTAGCCTTTGCCCAGGCCTTGTTTCTCTCATGTAGGAGACTGGACAGTTCAGCAGAAAACCAAAGATTGTCTCGTCCCTTTACTCTAAAAGTACGTAGGGGTGCATGTCTATCTATAATTTCCATAAAACCAAGATAAAAATAAGACCATGCAGTTTCAACATCAGCACACAGATCGATTTTTCCCCAATCAAACCCAAACAGATCATGAACAAAACCCTGCTCCACAAAATGTTTTATGTGTCTCTTAATAATAATACGGGGTTTAACCTTTTGGACCTTAGTGTCCCTAATTGTGGCTACAACACAGTGGTCACTCACATCATTTGCAAATACTCCCACAGATAGGTATTTATAGGGAACATTAGTTAGTATGAGATCAATTAGGGATGATTTATTAGGGGACTTAACGTTAGGGCGAGTAGGACTGTCAACAATCTGAGTAACATTCAAAGAGATACAAAGGTTTTTAAAATCCTCTGATACTGCAGTTAACCAGTCCCAGTTAAAATCTCCAAGTAGCACTATTTCCTTGTAGTCTAGTTGTGATAAAAGTGTTGCTAGTGAAGACAAGGAGTCCTTGACAGCTGAGGGGGGTCTGTAACACCCTACCACCATGACTTGTTGCCCCTTTGCCACTTCTATATTTAAGGCTAAAAATTCGAATTGCTTACTGACAGATTTGGAGATCAATGTGGTTACACTGAACTTATTCTTAAAGCTCCCATGTCATGCTTTTCCGGTTATTACCCGTCCCCTTGTGTGTTATGAAGGTTTTTATGCATGTAAACGGTGTGCAGAGTCAAAACCCTCAAAGTACACCCTGTAGCGAGTAAAACTCTAACACAGAAAATACCTCCCCAAAACGCCTCGTTGGAGATACGTCACTGCCCATTTGATTCTTCCGGGTACCGCCTGATGTCATGCGGTACCCGGAACGAAATGGACCAATCCCGAAGAGCTATGGCCACACCAGCAGCGGCGTGTTCCTCCTCCAGAGGTTCGAAGAACCGGCATTTCACAGACGAAAGCTTCCAAAACATTGCCCAGTTTGAGGCCGGATATGCACAGCTTGTTTGGACCGTTTGGAGCAGGGGAAGATCCGGGTATACAACCTGTAAGTTTGCATTGTTATTTGTGTATTTATCAAACAAGACTGTTTAAATGTGTAAACTGTGTTGGACTGCTAAGCCATTGACACAGTGCTAACTGTGCTAACTAAGTTGCTAGAGTTTCCATATATCAACTCTAATATCAGCAGATGGCCTTGCATACATGGCAGGAGAATGTCTGCATTCACACACAAAATACCTATTGACAGTATACTGCCGTGCGGTCAGTCGCGAAACGTAATTACATTATAGCTGGCGTAGCGTGTGTGCAACCGATCTAACACACGGAGCTAGATTTGGTCGGAAATTTGTTTTTGTGATGCTACGTTGCTAGCGTTTAAATATATCAACTACAATGTCAGCAGATGGCCTTACATGTTTGTCATGGCAGGAGAATGTCTGCAGTCACACACACGGAATACTCATACAGTATACTCCGGTTTACCGTACATTGTGACCGTACATATACTGCATGTAGCTAACGAGGCTAGCTGTATGCTAGCGCAAAACAATGTATTCATGCAAGTTACATTGTATGGTAGCAGAATACCCGTATACGATTGCAATTATAAACACGTTATTGCTAGCCTAATATGAACCACTAGCTTTTGTTCATAGTAGTTTTATTACACTGCATTATAGTTGCCTTTCCTCCAAGCTAACGTTCATATCGTGTTAGCTACCAAGGTAAACAAAGCTAGGTTAGCATATTAGCAGGCAAGCTGTTCATTACACAACTACTACTAACGAATCTAAAACAACTAAGTTTCTCTAATATTTTGTGATTTGCATTTGATTTCGTCCAGCCAGATCCTGGCGGACAATCCATGACGGGGACGGGACGTGCTAAAAGGCACCGCACCGCACCGGCTGTGCGCAGGCAAGAGGAGGAGGAATGGATGATATACCGTGTGTATATGTATATTTATGTTCATTTTGTACATTTCTAAAAATAAAGTTTAATGGAAATACTTAGTAGGCCTATCCTTTCTTCCCTGAATTCATATATTAGCAAACCATGATTTGATTTCTCATCAAACAGTAGTAGTTTATTACAGGTAAAAATAACTTACTCTTTGTTATGTTGGCTCGTAGGCCACAACGGAAAGGCAAGGAGACATACACGAGTTTACAAAACCACGGCACATTTATTGTGGTAAATGCAGAGATAGGTGGTCGAGGGGAGAGGGTCGCTCAGTTCGTCCTTCTGCAGCCGCTTTGGAGAGAGACTCCGGGCCGCTGGGATTAATAGCACCGGCTACGGAAGTGTCCGTGATCGCGCTGATTACCCTCTTCAGCTCCACCCCACCGTAAGCCCTGCAACACACCTGCACAAAGGCCCTGGGGCCGTCACACTCTTCTATAACAACAGTTGTAGGTTCAGTTCGGTTAGTTAGTATAAAATATCAGCTGTACCGACGCCTGGAACACTGATGTTCCCCGAAAAAAGCGGGCGGAGCCTCTCTGGTGGTTGACTAATCAGAACAGAGTGGCCGAGCTGACCAATCGGAGCACACTAGGCTCACAGGGAGGGGGGGGGCAAGAGCTCCAACGAGTCGTTTAGTGGAGAAAGTGAATACTGCTGAATACACATGCTTGACAGAGATGCTGTATGCGAAACCAATGTGAGTTTGGAAAATTGCACAGTATAAATCTATTTTAGTATACCTCAACAATGTAATTATGATCAGTGGAAATGGCCATGACATGGGCCCTTTAACATAAATGGCAACTCCACCACCTTTATTAGGCCGGTCGGTACGATACACATTATAGCCATTTAAGGATATGTCAGAGGCCAAAATAGTTTTATTTAGCCATGTTTCTGATAACACAATGACGTCAGCGTCAGTCGAGCTTGCCCAAATGCGGACAAAATCTAGCTTACCTAACAGACTGCGCACATTCAAGTGGATGAAACCCAACCCAGACCTAGCTTTAAAATCAGCAGGAGTAGCGATCTGACTACTACTACTGGGCGGACCAGGGTTAGGTTGAACATTTCCTGACAGTAATAACAACAAAAAAACCAGGCATCTTTTCCTCTTAATCGACACACACACATTGTCATCTATTTTAGAATCACCGGAAAAGTCTGCGAGAGTGTGATTTGAGCTTAAGAAGCAGTCCTGAAGTACCATCATCGCAGGCAAACAAAAAAGACAAACATATTTTGTCGAGCAGATTGTCTGTGACAAGGTGACCGGTAACTGTTTGTGTAACACATCCGACCCTTTGCAGGGGATGCCTACTGCGGGTGGCAGAACAGACCTGAATCCAGTAGGCTTCTCAGGATGACTAGAGATCTTCTCATAGTCCAGAACAGTTAACAGGCACAGCAGAATCACGATATGGGCCATCCTCCTAGACCAGCACACAATATCCGCGATGTTCCCGGGGCAAAAAAAATCCTCCTCCTCAACAGCAGCAAAGGACAGGCGAAAGCAGCAGTGAGGAAGCGCACCGGTCCCTCCGTGGTATCCCCGGGATAAGAGGTCTCCTCAGCAAGCAGCACACGACACTGGAACACACGACAGGTGGGAGCAGGCCTCCGTAACAGCAGAACCAGGACAGGTGGAGAGCAGGCCCCAGCCGCGGCACATCCTCCTCCGCACAGCAGTACACGCCCGGTGAAAGCAGGCCCCAGCCCGAAGCGTGGAGCCACTCTACAGGCGGGAGCAGGTCTCCGTAGATCGTAGATGACCTGATTGTGGTTTCAGTAGTGTGTAGGGTGTGAGAGTAATTCACAGATATTGCCCTAATGCTGCCGCTTATTCATGCGACGAACATCGTCGAGAAAGTCTAAGGACAACGTCGTGGCAAATACTACTGTATAGAAAAAGGCACCTAAATCACATCAAAACGTTTTAAAGTAACGAGCATATGGATGCACGGACAAGCGCTGAAATGCAAGTAATTTCCAGGAAAGTCGTACAATACAGAACAGTACAGCTAATTGTTACTGTTTAAAACCTTAATAGTTATTCCTCTTTCACTCATTAACAGTCAGGAGAGGGCCAGTTGAGAAGGTCCAGACGAAGTTGAAAAATAATGAGTCAGACAGAGAACACATGCGGTTTAAGGTTAAGAACCAGCCTAAGATGTTATGGGCCTTGATTGAAAAAAAATTGATAAAAAAAAGAAAAGGAGGGGGCTGAGCTCATGCGGGACCCGGCAGCTACTGTCTAAACTAAATACTGCCGTGATGAAACGCCATATCATGGATTATCAAGGATTATTTCTGAAACAGTATGGAGCTCAAAGGCTTTCTCTCTTGCCGGTTATACCACAAGGTGAGTTCCTTTTTATTTCCTGTTTCTTCACACACATGCTCTCCAGTACAGGTTAGCTCTGAGTGTTAGCGATGCTAATGTAAACACCGACCATATTATGTCCAAAACAGTCGGGCATTGTTTCTGATAGCAACTTTCTGATAGGGCCATGGGTCCACATTTCAGATATTATCATATTATCATATCGGACGCAAATCTGGATCAGCTCCGTTGTAGCCCCGTTTTTAGAGATTTGGGTACGGAGGAAAAGAGAGAGGGTTTTATTTTCTGACGCTGTGTGAGTTCCCTGACACACCGGGGACACGTATTTATGTATAAAAGACATCAAAAAGTGCATTTTGCATGATAGGTCCCCTTGGAATAGAAACACCAAATTATATATTTTAATTTTTTTAAATGCAACTCCTAATTTAAGTCAAAAACAGCAAACTCAAAATAACACCAGCCCAGTGTTAGTAATGCAATATTCCACACATGTTTTAGGGAGGCTCAAAAATACAAACAACAGTCATCTTTTACAAAACTAAGCATTAGCTGTACTTTCCTGAATAATAACAGCCTTGTACAACACATTTGAAAGTCTCACATCATTTGCTGCACAAAGCAGTGAAAGTATACATTCAGTGACTCCTCATTGTGTCCCATAAACACAAGACGCTCCACGGTGCTGTGATCCTCAGCAGGGCAACATAAGCTCCAAATATGGAACCAAAAATATTGGGGAGCGAACAAAATCTTTAAAAGCTTGCTGTATGATTTTATTTTTGTGGTGTTTACACTGATGCCTCGTTCAGCAGTGAGCGCAGGCTAATGTGGCTGCACGCCTCGTCTCGACCCCTCTGAAGAAACAAGAGTTTGGCTCCTGAACAGCCGTTGACTCATGTTGTTCACTCTCCTCTTCGATTTGTCTCACCGTGTTCCCTTTCTGCTCTCTGTGGACATCGACCTCGGCAGGAGATCCTTAAGCATTTAAAGCCTGTTCAAGGGGAAAAACAATGTATAACCTTTAAGATATAGCCCAATAATCCCAGATGCATTTTTCCTGTAAGAGCATTTCCTATTCCCAACATTACAAGAATAAACAAACCAATTGTGCACCATTTAATCAACATAAAATCCAAGAGGGACACGCTTATTCAAACTACAGACAACTCACCGCCACCAAATGCAAGATAAATCGTTTTGGAAGCCCCTTGAGGTTGCACACAGACACTAATGACCTTTTCATGATGAATCTTGTGTACTCCCTGACGTCAGCTCTATATTGACAGACCAGTTGATGGACTGTGATTTACGGCTTAAAAAACGGATCAATCTGACCAGAGTCAGAGAAGGACTGCGTTTAAAACCAAAACAAGGTGGCCAACAAGTCAATCAGTCTAATTTGTTGTCAGTGGCACCGCTGTCACACACACTCCTCTGCCTGTATCTGTGTGATGCATCTTTAGCTGCTACCCTTCAAATCTCTCATGAGCTGTTTTTAGACGGTCATGGAAGTCAGCCAGCAGACTCCAACCGCTCCCTTTGTGACTGGATGACAGCAGTCCAGTTATCCAGTATCCTCAGTATACAAGAAGGTCAGTCAACACATTTTGTATATCATATCTTATATCTGGAAAGAATTACCACCCTATTCCAGACCTGCATATAGACAATCTACTTGGTGTATTCTACATTTGCTCTTGAAAGTTCCCAGAAATGTCACAACGACCACTTCAGGACATGGCTGAAAATATGGATGTGTAAGGATTTATTAAAGTGGACCCACCCAGATTAATTCCTTTTCACAGAAAACATGATCTGAAATTGGGATACTGCAGATCTCATGTGGATCGTACAGAAACAAGGAGTGCAGCCAATCTGTTGGACAAACCGCCAAAATGAACATCCATGAAACAGCTTTTGAGCATCACACCCATTGGATCAACCCTGCGTCACCCCTTTCAGCTCTCTGCTTCTTACCCCTTCTACTTCTTTCTTTACTGGAATCTTTGTATTACGGGTTCAACTTGTATAAAAGTCCAGAGAGAGTGGAGGTCAAGGTTAAAGCCATTGGTGTGATTGAGAAATACACTGCAGGGCTGCTGCAATGGGTGTTAAATATTCCTGTGGTTATTCCAAAAGACTGACATTCCTGGTGCACCTGCAGCAAACCTTTGTGTTGTCCTGACTTTATTGGTGTTCGTGTTGATAGTTTCCAGTTTTATTTTGAAATGTATATTCCTCCTTGTGTCTGGTTTCCCTCCTGTGCCTGATTGTCTGAGCGTGTTCACCTGCTGTGTATTTAGGTTTGTCTTCCCTTATGTTGTGTGATCGTCGTCTATGTTTCCTGCCTCTCCTGTCTGCGTTTTTGCTCCTGTTCCTTGTGTCCTCTGGTTGGTTCTTGTTTAGTTGTTCTTTGTTTTGTGGTTTTTGTGTTACCAGAGGCCTGTACTACGAAGCTGGATTTTCGCTTAGCCGGCTAACTTCAGGGAAATCTCGGGCTTTCCGGTCCTACGACGCTGGTTCTCTTTTTAGCAGGCTAGATTTCCATGGTAACTTATGCTGAGCGGCAAACCAGGGGGGTATACTACGAATCTAGTTCAACATATCCTGGATATGTTTTGAGTTATCCGGCTGACTAAATCCAAAAAAAAAAAACGCTCTCGCTAAACTGTCCTACGACGCTGGCTATCACCTCGACCGCAAGCCAGCCGTGTCCTATCTAGTTAGGTGCGCGTTCACATAAAAGGGGTGGTATTTGGAGCATTCGACCAATCACAAACATGGACAAGCCGTGTACTGACAGCGCAGCGCGTCATATATTTCCTGAATGAAAAGTCAACTAATATTAGACAAATATGAAGACGTTAAACTTTAAACATCCATGACTTAAACACTTTATCCAGGATAAAAGCCACATAGTTGCAGCTGCAAGGTGAATACTGCTGGTAAAAGAAAAAGTGTTTGAATACGTTCATTAACAGTTTTATGATATCACTGCTGCCCCGTCCAAGACACGAGTGGATCTGACTTTAATTACATTTGACTCGAGTGTCAACTTAATGTGTTGCTTAAAATAATACTTCTGCATACAGTATGTGACACTGTGAGTGTTGCACGGCCAGATACGGCTCAAGAAGCTGACTCAGATAAGGAAATATATGATACATTATGATGTGATATCATGTGATATGAATGATAATGGGGTACGTCTGCACTCACAGTGCCGCGGACTGTAGGTTACTTATGTTGTGGCAGATATGTAAGTAAGCTTTCTTAACGCTAATGTTATAATAGTCAGATTGCTCTGAAGATGGGAGGTGATATTCTATTCATTTTCACGTTCACACAGTCGGTGATTTTGGCCGGCTGTTTTTCCTGCAACGGCAGTTTAAACTGTATTTCCTTTCTCCTCCTGTCATATGAATTGATCGCTTTAAACTCCGCACACTGAGCTCTGATTGGTCAGCAGGCAGTGCTTTTATCCTGGAACCTATCCTGCTCCGGAGGATAGCCGTTCAGAATAAGTTATCTAGCCCGCTAAAAAGTGAACCAGCTTCGTAGGACCGGAAACCCCTGAAGTTAGCTTGCTAAACGAAAATCTTGATTCGTAGTATAGCCCCCTGCTCCGGAGCAGGTTAGGTGGCAGGCTAAGAGATCAACTCAGTGAAAGCACCGCCTGCTGACCAATCAGAGCTCCGTGTGCGGAGTTTAAAGCGATCAATTCATATTACAGGATAGAGGAAATACAGAAAAACTGCCGTTGCAGGAAAGACGGCCGGCAAAAATCAACTGACTGTGTGAACGTGAAAATTAATAGAATATCCCCTCCCATCTTCAGAGCAATCAAACTATTATAATATTAGCGTTAAGAAAGCTTACTTAAATATCTGCCACGACATAAGTAACCGGATCAGAGTAACATTAAGTACAGTCCGCGGCACTGTGAGTGCAGACGTCGATGTGTCCCATTATCATTCATATCATATCACATCATAATGTATCATATATTTCCTTATTTGAGTCAGCTTCTTGAGCCGTATCTGGCCGTGCAACACTCACAGTGTCACATACTGTATGCAGAAGTATTATTTTAAGCAACACATTAAGTTGATGAAACACTCGAGTCAAATTCTCCTAATTAAAGTCAGATCCACTCGTGTCTTAGACGGGGCAGTGATTTCATAAACCTGTTAATGTACGCATTCAAACGCTATTTCTTTTACCAGCTGTATTCACCTTGCAGCTGCAGCTATGTGGCTTTTATCCTGGATAAAGTGTTTAAGTCATGGATGTTTAAAGTTTAACTTCTTCATATTTGACTAATATTAAAGTTCACTTTTCATTCAGGAAGTATGACGCTGCGCTGTCAGTACGCTTGTCCATGTTTGAGATTGGTCGAATGCTCCAAATACCACCCCTTTCATGTGAACGCGCACCTAACTAGATAGGACACGGCTGGCTTGAGCGATCCACTTGATAACCAGCGTCGTAGTACAGTTTAGCGAGAGCGCGTATGTTTTGGATTGGGCCAACCGGCTAACTCAAACATATCCAGGTTAGGTTGAACCAGCTTCGTAGTACAGGCCTCTGGTCTGGTCCCCCCTTTTATATCGGCTTTTTTAATAAGAGCTCACCTTTTGATATATTCCTGTGTTCCTATTCCCCTGTCTTTGTACTGTGTTTGGGTCCTGCATCCTTACCCTCACCGTGACAGGTTCTGTAAATCTCTGTTTTTTTCAGCTACACCTACCAAGCTAGGTATAGGTATTCCTGGTTACAGTGGAAGATTAAAAAAAACAAAAACAGAAAGAGACTTCTATCAATGGTCTGTATATCTGGGCTTTCAGTCAATTGTTTACAGTCTAATTAGCAACCTCTCGCTCAAAGACAGTTGCTTAGGCTGCACATCCCAAATCCAAGCAAAGGAGTATTGCTGACGCTGCTGTGCTAGATGTATTTTTGTTGTTGTTGTTGTTGACTTAACCAAATTCATGTCTATTTATATTCATATATTTACAGTAATGATGTGCTGCATGAACGTATCCTTGATATGCTAGATGTCTTTTTTTGTATGTAAATTGTATTATTGTAGATGTGCTGCATGACATTGGTAGTAATTCTGGGTCACTATAAGGCAGTAAGCTAGTTAGCTAGGCATGCAATATGTTTTTATAGTTTGGGAAACAAGTGACAATTACTGTATCACAGCAGGGATGTTGCATCTGACAGAATGTCTAATTTCAAGGAATGATAAAATAGTGTGGATATCCAGTAAGTGTGGAACAGAAACTACTTCTATTTCCCGATTTCTTACAACTGTAAAGTCCAAACAGTTGGTTCATTCATTCTTCTCTCTTCATGAGCTTCATTTAGAATCCAGATTTTTTAAATAAAACCAGCCAGACACAAGAACGTTCAAGAATCGCGAACATTAGCTGTACAGGCCATTTCCTGCTCTAATGGTCGGTTGGCTATTCACTAGGATGGTTGCACTCCAATTCATGTTTTTTTCTCACACTCTCTATTTCCAAAGCTGAACACCAGAAGACAAAGATTGACCTGAGTTCAAAGGGAAAGATTTGACAGGAAAGTACTGTAATGGTGTACAGATGCATAATCTACAGCCGAATAAGTCTGCTATATGTCAAAGTCTAGATTCTACAGTTCCAGTTCTTGAGAATTATATTTAGGGTTTGTTTAGTATTTGTTCAAACACAGTCCTAACAGCAACCATAAACATATTAGAAAATGGCAGAATTGAGTGAAGTTTATATGAAAGATATCAGCACTCTTCTGACACATGTTGACCCAATCTGCTGCACTGGCCTCAGCCTCCAGCCTATCCAGCCATAAACGACTTGCCATGACAGCAGATTATTGTTCATTTAACAGAAACACAGACTGGACTGCCTCACCTGTGACTAATGTAACCAGCACTTGACCTACTTTGGACTGGCATGATCATCAAAGAGAATTGGAAGCTGACAGCTGGCACATGGGAACTATTAAACATTGCACCTCCAAGTGCTTCTCCAAAAAACATCAGTATTTTATGTTATTCCACTCATATTTAAGTTTTTGTTTAAAACAGAGCTGTCACCATGGGAGCCGCTGAGGTTAAATGCATTGAATGTGTCTGCATGTGGAAAAAAGTTTAAACCCAAATTTGGGCTGCAGCTTTGTTTTCTATCACTTGTGTTGTTGCAAATATTTTCCTTCCAAAAACCATTTGGCCTTCAGCAGAACACATTTCAGCTCGCCAGATTCATAACAAGTGCTAATTCAATAGTGGTGAAGATAACAGGGCTATTTATTATCATAATCTGGCAGTCAGTGGCTGTATCTGGTTTGGACTACAACATCTGATTCAGTGGTACAGATCTTTTATTTTCCTTTGTTCTTGTTGTTTTTCACTTTAGCTTAATTTAAACGAGTTTACCATCCTTCTGCAAAGACAGTCCTAAAGTGTTGCAACTGTTAGTTTGCTTCTTTAGATACATTTAATCTGTGATATATTTGTTTGCAGATACATACAGATAAGCATTAGGCATATAATAAGCTGGGATATTTTGAAGAAAAATAAAACAAGAACATTGCAATCTGCTGGACGATTGAATATCACCATCAACTGAGAAATGTTCCTTCCAAAATGTGAGGATATACAAGTTTATAACTGTAATTAACGGGTTTTGGAATAAAGATTGTATTTTGCTTCGATTCTATACAATATGACTGGAAGAAAAGAATGAGTAGCATGAATTGAGCAGTGAAATTATAAAAGATCATTCATAAAGTAATCAAAACATAGAGACATTTCCCCGTCAAAAAAGGCAGAATGAGGCAATCGTGTCCGACTGAGAGTTAACACATTGATTTTTTTCCCCTTGCAATTCTGCCAGTTGATATGCAGCACACAGCGTACAATGTAAGGTTCATCTTATTGCATGCACGTGAAAGGACAAATGGAGGCCATTTGTTTTCATCAGGGTTTATGAATCCAGAAGTTCCTTTTTTAAGACCTTTTTCGGACTGCATTTGAATTATTATGCATGTATTTATTGCTGACACCTGCTCACAGTATTTGTGAAATGTGAAAAATCTCAAATGCTGCCCAGATCTTGTAGGAACACGTTAGTATCATTTTTCCCAGATGTTCTAAAGTCAAGATCACCACTCTTTGCTTTGCAAAGGAACCGAACCTTTGTCTAACTAAAGAAAAATCAGACAAACGTTGCCTCTAACACTGTATTTATCCTCAGCTATGGGAAAGGTATGCAGCTAATTGGACATTTACTTTTTTGTATTGCAGCAAGTAAAGCTAAGTTGAACAAACTACATGAATTGTGTGTGGTACTACTACTTGTGTATATATATTTGCTGCATTGGCTCCGAGTCTCAGGGGTTGTGGTGAGCAGGATCAGGTGCCCAACATGTGGTTAAGGTTAAGTGGTTGAGAAGAATGCCAGGGCGCACCGACATCCTGTAACTTAGTGATAACACAGACATACAGTACGTACATTCAACAACAGCTGTGGAGGGTTTGAATGCCCCACTAAAGTACTTTTTCACTGGTATTTTACTGAATACTGAGTGCACTGTCTTGAGTTTTCAATATTAAATTGAGAGGGATTATGTGGAAATTGCAAAATAAAGTGAACAAAGACAAATTCCTCTTCAGCCTCTCCTCTATGCTGACTACATTTTTATTACCCATGGTCTGGCCAGTTCACAGCTGTTGAGATGGAGTTGGACTTGGAGTTATTCTTTTTATTCTGCAATGACTGTGATTTCAGATTCTGTGAACTACAAAAAGTACTTTTGTATTGTAAAAGCATACGCACAAGTACAGTGTTTGCCCTCAATATAGTTTAAAGTTAGACATTTTGGTAAATACATTTGAAAATGTTCTGTTGCCTGCATGGTAAATAAAAAGTTACCACCAATAGACTGTTAGCTTAGCTTAACATAAAGACCAAACGGTATAACAGCTAGCCTGGCTCTGTACAAAGGTAACATTATCTGCCTACCTATGCCTAAAACAGGTTGTTCCTTGTTTGTTATATTCTTACAAAAAACTGAAGTATAAAAATGACAACCTTCAGTTGTATGGAAGTTAACCCAACCATACAGAGCAGAGGTCATGCAACACGTCAGAGCTATCCTCTATTCTATTAGCTTCTTTAGAATGGTCCCCCTTAGTTAGACATTTTGAAGGTAGACAAACAACATACTGCAATAAATGTGAAAGTCATTTCATTAATTTAATTTTGTTGAGGCCAGGTGCACTGGCTTCTGCAAGAAATAAGGTGTATTTTGAAAGTACATAAAAGTTACTAATTTACAGAATCAGGAGTCAATCTATCAGTTAAATGCTTGCATGTAGAATACACACGTTGTGCCCACATGTACACATGCATATTTATACACATGCATATGCAAACACTTATGTCATCACTTTGTGATTTTAAATATAAAAACACAATTATGCCAAAACACATGCAAATTAAGAAACATCTTCACCAACTTGACGATACTACGGAACGCTGCATAAACGAAACACTGCAAGTAAAAGAACGCTGCGAATAAAGAAAATGCTACAAATAAAGATACGCAGCATTTCAAAAAACGCGACAAAAAAAAAAGCTTCAAGCACCTCAAAACGCATTGGAAACCACGGGACACTAAAAGTGACGCACACAGCTGGGACTCGAGCGCTTGGTTACGTTCTGGGATTATAAAAATGGCCAACTGTCACTGTCACCTAAAATATATATATGTTTTATTATATTTTAGTGTCCCCTGGTTTCCGTTTTGAGCTTCTTGCATTATTTCTTTATTTGCTTTTTCTTATTTGAAGCTTTTCTTTACTTGCCGTTTTTTTTTTTATTTGCAGCTCTTTTCGTTAACGCATGTGTTGTCAAGTTGGTGAAGATGTTCCTCCATTTGCATGTGTTTTGGCATAATAGTGTTTTTATATTTGCATAGTTTCTGAAGCTGCAGCGCCATTCTCCTGATGGAAATGTTTTGGGCCGTTGCAGCGCGTTTGCACCTGTCAGCCACCGTAGAATAAGCCGCACTTAGCCAAAGTGAACATTACACGCTGCCGCACATTTGCATCATTGTCTCCACCAGAGGGAATGGAACAGATGTTTTCTTTAAATAGTCAATTAAAGAGTATCTACGTATTTGTGTGTTTTTTATGCTTCACAAGGAACAAAGGACTCTAAAAGAAGATTATATGAAGACAATGAGATGTATATTGGCATTTGGATGCAACGGTTTTTATGACCGCTACATCTATTTACAGTTGAAATATTATTGTTATGTCTCATCACTCCTAATAAAATGTATGACATAATGGTCCTGCTGTAAAACCTTTTATAGAAATGTCTAACAACATTGTTTATCATCGGCTAAAGTGTCTTCTGTTGGCTCAAAACGGCCCATTTTTATAGAGATCTTCATTTCTTTGCACCGTATAAACAAACTAAATTGAGACAAAAGCCTAGATAATATGTCACTGGACGTGCCTATGAAACATGAACCTTTATGTCAGAAAGTGGACCGAAAGGATTAACCAAAAGTAAAAACATCACCAAAACTCTCACCTTTTTACTTGTTTTTTTAAATATACATCCATTTTAAAAGTGTTCAGATTTTGAACAGACCATGCTTCAATTTGGTTTTTATGGCTACATTACCATAAACGTAACATAGCTTTATATCCAAACAAAACATTAGTATAAAACTATTGTAGTAATACAACCATAACTTTAGAGGTTAATCACATTGCACCATACGTAATGAAGTCACTTAAAGGTATATCCTCAGAGCTGAATGAGAAGTAAGTAATGACATCAGAAGACACAATAAATCATGAAATACAAAGAACATAGGGCATTAGTTTTTAAATAGATCAGTTCAGCTGTGTTCCTCACCTCAGAACATGTTTATTTTTATTAGGTTTACATGACAGTGAACCTGAGATGCCATCATGCCAGTTTGAGCCAGGACTTTGGAGATGATGTGGAAACAAGGCTCAGTGATGAGCCTTTGATCCTCAGGGTTGTGAAACAAGGACAGTGCATTGATTGTGTTTCTGTTGGTGCTGTGCCACATCCCAGCTGTTTGTGTTTTTAGAGAGAACGAACCCAACCAGGGGGTTCCTCTGCAGTAACCAATGGAAACATCTAAAGTTAGTGAAGCAAGCAGCTCACCTTTTTAAAAAAAGATGATTGAAACCATTTGATCACAAAATCACAATGGGACTAACACTGTCACGAGTTGAAAACTCATCATGAAGTGAGCAAATGGTGGAAAAAATAGCTTAAAGAAATGATGGTCTTCTGCCAGCTCCCTGATGCCAAATCAGGCCAGGGCCAGTAGTGGAATTCAATGTGTTAGGGATGTTTGGGTGTAAATGGCCCCATGGCCCTACGTGCTTGGACCATTACATTTTTCATCTTGACTTTCTTTCAACTACAAAACTGAAAAATGTTGCAATTCCAGATCTGGAAGGTAATATCATTATCAGCGTCGCTCTTGTAACTGCTAGTAGTTTAAAGGCACACTTTAAAATTATGATTAGTGTCCAGTTCACCTGACATAGCTGTTCGAGTCTGAGAAAAATGGTTGGGAACCACTGCCCATACCAATTATGATATATGAATCCCTCAGAAGAAATCCAATCAAAGGAAAAGTGGTAAATTCAAATGGATTTATGTTCAAATGTCTCATTTGAATTTGGGTGCTGATTTAGTTTGTAATGTAATGTCCTGCATTCATGCTCCAGATGTTTTACATTACCTGCACTACCACCACCACAAGGTGATTTACAACATCAGGGCTCATAAAAGCTCCTCGTGCGGTAGTAGTAGTCACTCATGTAGATACCACACACTGTATGCATTTATAGGCAGTAATAAACGTTCAATAAATTGTCTATAACACACTAGTTTAATTTAGTTTCAAGTGTTTACGGCTATGTTATACAGTGTTATCATTCATTAGCTGTTGTTATATACACTTCTTACAGATGCTTCAATTTAAACTGTGCTGTAGGGTAATATGAACATTGAATTAATTGCTTGCATACTGCAAACTAAAAGGCATATAGAGATTATTTTTGGTTAAAAGAAAAAAGTGTAAATCAGTTGTAATGGTTTTCTTCTTTGGCCCATGTCGTACCCTTCTGCCAAGTTTCCTGTAAATTGGGCCAGGACTTTTTCCCTAATCCTACAGACAAACAAACCCACCTGAATACCTTCTTGGTGGCAATAAACACTAAATAGAGGTGCAATTAAGAATAAATAGCTTTTTTTGGCAGATGATTTACTTTCACAAATAAATGTTGCTGTTTAGCCTATACGAGTCATCAAAGTTTTCAACACCTCTGACAAATGACCCAGTAGAGAAAAATCAATCTGTGAACAGAGTAGGCCAGACTGGAGGTAAACAGCGTGATTACTTTCATCTTTGTCACCAAAACCAGTGAGCTGGCATGTTGCTTTGCTTTGTCACCACAGTACTGTTTGTACCTTTGAGAGGAGAACTATGCTGAGCGAGTTTCGGTGTGGTTACGCAGCAGAAGTTCTAATGTTAAGACTGTGAGTTATCTGTCCCTCTGCCTGAGCCCCGTAGAGTCACAGCTGAGAGCAGCCCGCACTAAATCTGTTATAAGCTACTGTACACTCATCACTCCATAAAAGTTTATGGGAAGATAAACAGGGGGGAAGTTACCGGAGGCAAGCTTCTTATCCAAACCTGTTCCCAATAAGGCTATTTACTTAATATGAGGAAAATGTTTTACGATGTATGTCTTCATTCAGAAAGGACATTTTAAACTATGATCAATCCCTTAGCTTTCCACCGCAGCGTACTGCCACTGACCTTTCATCACATCTGTGAGACTGACAATGAAATGGAAATGAAATGGAGGAAGGTCTGAAGAGATGAATGCCTTTAACCCACAACTATAACTGCTTTTATTATTTTTTTGGACTGTAAATCTGTTTGTGTGCAGAGCGTCTGATTTTAACGAATTCACAACGACATATCATTTTGCTCCCTCAGCCTCCAAGGTTTATTGCCACTTGATCAATAACTATTGGCCTGTCTCCAAACGTATCCGTTTTATGTATGCTTAAAGTGACCTGCCATTAACATTCATCTAACTTATTATCTCTTGGATTTACACACGGCATCTATTGCACGTCTGTCCATCATGGGAGAGGGATCCCTCCTCTGTTGCTCTCCCTGAGGTTTCTCCCATTTTCCCTTTTAAACTGTGGGGTTTTTCTCTGGAAGTTTTTCCTTGTACGATGTGAGGGTCTAAGGACAGAGGGTGTCGTATTGTCATACTGATATTCTGTACAAACTGTGAAGTCCACTGAGACAAATGTAACATTTGTGATATTGGGCTATATAAATAAACATTGATTGATTGATTGATCTAACCTGCACTTAAATGGTTTATTAAATATTAGTATGTAGTGTCTCTACTGTGACATGTTTCCATGCTTTAATGTTCAAAAAGCTCTTTATTTTTCTCATACTGCCTGTGCTGCAGCACCTCTTTTCACCCTCTGTCTGAAACCAGAGACCAGTCTGCTCTGATTGGTTAGCTGGCCAGCTCTGGTAGGATTGATCAACCACTTATAGTTGTCCCACCCCTTAGCCTATCACGTATAATGTGTTGGAGCGCTAGCCAATAGAAGCGGGAGTGTTACGTAACGATGTCGTTATGTTACAGAAGTAAACAAAGGAGTGTAGAGAAACCTTAGAAGACCATTTACATTCACAAAAACCTATAACCCACTACAGGAAAGGGAAAACCCCCAAAAAGAATGATAGGGCGATATTATATATAGTGGCACAATTCTTTATTGAATAGCTTTAATAGATGCCTGTATAACCTGGGATCATTACAATCACAATTTCAAACAAAACATAGCAAAACAGACTTTAATTTATATTAAGAATCAAGAAGAAAAATTAAAACTGTCTGGTGTAAATTGCCGCAGTATTGTTCCAAATTAAATGAGGGTTGTGGAAATGATTTCTGTATGAGTCTGCTCACATATTTTCCACGGTTTGTTTTTGACAGATAAGAGATATGGTGTGTGAGAGCATGACTTGCTGTTTAGCCAGACAAGGAAGAACATCTGTGCGTGCTATTTAATGCCATTGAGCATTTTGTTGATGGGAGTTAAATGTTTCTCTCGTCGTGATTAAGTGGCGCAAGTCAGAAATGAAAGGTACGAAGAAGAAAACTGAGACTAATGGCATGGCTCACCACCATACGGCTCTGTGGATCGAATAGTGGTTTCATTGTTTTGGGCTGGGTTCAGTTTGTCTTCATTAGATTGTGTTTCATGTCCTCTGAGCCTCTTTGCTGATCACTCGGTACATTTGAGCCCTCAATTCATAAATAGCATGAAAACCTGACTGTGATTAATAACTAATAGCAAATTGATGAAAAAACGTCTGGCATTTAAAGGAATAGTTGAACATTTAGGAAATATGCTTATGCACTTTCTTGCAGAGAGTAGCTCTAGAGTCTGTAAATTGAATAAGTAGCTATAGAGACAGCAGCCGGTTAGATTATTTTAGCATAAAGACTAAAAACAGGTGTAACAGAACAGTACAAATTGAACATTAGTACCCAATTTGAATAAAGCCCTCCTGGCATTATATAGATATTCAAGAAGAAGGGACAGATGGAAAATAACTCTAAAACTGACAAAAATGTGCAATAAGCAGCACATTGCTTTCAAGACCATCTGAGCTCCAATAAAAGAGCAGTATAATTTAATCCAATCCAAATAAATATAAAGCATTCTCGTTGCATATAGCCCATATAACGTTGCTAAGTGCCCCTGCAAATAGCTTTCAATTTGATCAGTATTTGCAGATTAACACATTGTTTCTGGTGACAGGTAAAACCCTGCAGGTAGGACTTAACATATGTGCCTGACTGAATATGTGATGGGGTAATTGTTTGCTTGAGTGTGGGGGGACTTGATAGGTGGCTGGGTGCTTGTGTCACCATCTACTATTAATAGCATGTGTGCTGACTTGATTAGCAGGCTGTGGTTCTTAAATCTTGCTCTGCTGCAGACCCACTTTAATTACCACTGGCCCTCTTTTATTCCTACTGACAGGACCTCTCATGAGTCACTACACAGAGGTGAGCTTTTCACTTCTATTACCGCAGACATCAGGAGAGCAACAAAGCGCACGACCCATGTGGTACGATGGTGGGCTGGGATCAGATTGTTCACCTATGTAGCGTCTCTATGCAAAGTTTGTTATTATTTATCTGCCAAGTTGCATTGAAAATGGGACATTTTGGGGGCATTGGGAATGTGGAAATCACATTTGACGGGAAAGACCATACAAAAATGTCCTTCAACTCAAGATTTATGAATCATTGCCCTTCATGCATTTAAATTTGATGTTTATGCAAATAACCGTCCAATTCAAACCATACCACAAGCCAAGCACATCAGCATGCAGCTGGGATCCCCTTTTAGATTTACTAAAATATTGACTAAACACTGGTTTAGTTTGGCCCAGGCAGTGAAGGGAAAATTTGATCTCATGTAAATCATTAAACACTGATTTGGAAAACTGTTGCTGGTTTTCACCATGAAAAAAAACGTTTATGAGGAGAAAAGCCACAGAAATGTCACGGTTTTGCTATTTGCAAAGACAACAGGAAGGAAGTTTGGAAAAATCCTCTTCCCAGAAATCATTTGGTTAAGAAACTGTTGGGAGATCCAAGACTGGATGTAGTTCATGGCACCTGCAGACATTCAAGCTGCTGAATCATATTGAAGGTGAACTGTTACAGGAAACATATTTTCTGTGTTTCACAAAAAGATCACAGAGTTCTTCTAGTGATCTGGGAGAATATACTGCATGAACATCCTGAAACCTAGAGAGCTCAGACTGTTCTGTGCAAAAATAATCACTATCCCTTTTTTTTTTAAAAGGCTGATGTTTTTTAATATGGTTGTTTATAAATACAAAACAATTAAGCATATTTTCCAGATTTTGCTAAAACTACTATCACAAACTAGCCTTTTTCTGATTGTTTGTGAATGGAGCTGTGGGTGGTGTCTGATGACATTTTAGAAGATGGTGCATGACCAGAAAGGTGAATGGAAAATATTTGCATGAGAAAATGAATGTCTGAATTAAGCCAAGCAGGAAGACAGTTCCTGTACTTGGCATGACAGACTACTGCTAAAACAGCGTGCATGTGTGTGAACGGATAGCAACAGAGGCTGCTCCTAATCGCTGTAGTGGTTTTCTTCTCTTTTTGTCTTTGTACAATTCATAACCAGCACGTTGTTCTGCTGTCCTAAGCGTTCTCTTCCCTAAACCCCAAACAATTAAATCCTGACACAGATCATAAATTGTTACCAAACAGGCTCATCAGATTGCGTCTGCTAGTTTGCAGTTACTGTGACATACTGCCTCATTTAAGAGGCGCTTACCAGTTCCATACGCTCTGGAGGCAGAAAGTGCTGAAGCCCTGTGAAATGTCTGTCCTGTCTGACTTTACAGGCCAAACCATTGATGTGGTGAAAATACAAAGATAATACGCTTTAATAATACGCTTGTGTCATGGTCAGAGAGCAAAAGAAACTCACCAGGACACACAATTACACACGCTGACTGTCGTCGGTTTGAAAATGTTCAAGGACACCCAGTAGACTTAACATGGTGATATATTTATAGCAGAGGGAGAAAGATGTCCTCCAGAACAGACGTCACCCAGTAAGATATTTCATTTGACCTCATATGAAAGCTAAATACCGATAACAGAAGACTAATAACACTTATTTGTTGGGAGGAATTTGTACAGCATCTGTGAATATTGACTCATGTGAACGAGAGATTATTGCACAGTAAACAACAAGATAAAAGTCTACAGCCACACTAGCAGCTTGAGAGGCTGTATGAACTGGTACTCTGAGCTCAATAGATCGGTGCAGGGATGAGTAATATAGCAGTAAATTAGTTCTACAACCTAGAATATGTCAGATAACGCCCGGCTAGTGCCCGTCTAAAGCTTTTATGTGTCTAAACTGTTGCTGCCTTTTGCTTAGAGGTGATAGACATGAAGCCATAGCCATGTGGTTTTTTATAGTATTACGTTAGCTATTGACTCCTGAAAATTGCATTTATGCTTAAACTATTAAAAAGTGTTGTAAATATGCCAAGTTTCTGTCCAAAAAAAGATGAAAGATTTTCCCCCTGCGGCTTCTTTGCCCCTCAGCAAATACATTGGTCTGCTATTATTTATTTCTATCCCTTGTGAATCTGCTCTTTCATAACTCTGGCTTAAAACAGCACGATTACACTGTTTTTCTTGAATCTACATTGCTTATTTGCTATTGTATCAAAAGAATACTGATTATCCTGAGTACTTTAAGATGCTTCCTGCTGTACACAAGAAAATCCGCTGATAAGAACTTCATGTTTTGCAGAATGAATGATAGCTATAGAGTATTTGTGGTTTCGCCATATTGTGGCTATTTCTCTCGGAACAGTGAGCTCTCCCTCCCTTATTCACAGAGTTTGAGACACATAGTAGGCAAAACAGTAACCAAATATTAGAAATGACCTTTGGGTTTCAGCCAGACATACAGACAGCCATTTTTAAACAATTTGCACTTCGAGGAGTGTGCGTTTCATCAGAGAAAAGTAGCTGAACTTGTTTCTGCCTTTGACAGCATGTTTGTGTTCTCCACTCTCTCGGCTGAATATTCTCGTGCAAACATTCCACTGTTTCATTTCTGGCCCGTAGTTTGTGAGGCGCCCAGACAGATAGCGTGTGGCTTTCCACTCATGATAGCCAGCATCTCCTTAAAATGTCAGCGGGGAATTCACAAGCACAAGACCGCCTGAACACATTTACATGGTGTCACTTTGCCTGATTGATACCAGCACCTTGCAATTGTGAAAATTACCATCATAGGACTACATTTTCTTCCAAAAAATATTTCAAGTATTACAGAGCAAACAAAACTCATGTTAGCTTAAAATGCTAAGAACACTCAATCTTTCTTACTTACAGGTATGTGCTCGGCAGAAAGTTTTGGCAAAATGGGCGATGAGAGAAACCGCTCAACATTTGTGGTCAAGGTGTGTTGTGTCTTGAGGCCAAGGTGGAATACTGTGAACATGCAACACTTGATGCTTTTTCTTCCATATTTTATTTAAAGGTCCCATGTCATGGCCATTTCTACTGATCATAATTCCATTGTTGAGGTATACTAGAATAGATTTACATTGTTCAATGTTCCAAAATCACATTGGTTTCTCATACAGCATCTCTGTATAGTATGTGTATTCACTCTCTGTCCTTCACGCCTTGTTGGAGCTCCTGCCCCCCCTCCCTATGAGCCCACTGTGCTCTGATGTGTGTTTATGTGTTACAATGGCGTTTGTTAGCAACCAGAAAAGGACACCAGCAATGACAAACAGATGAGAATGCTGCGTGGGGTCTGGGTGCCGTGTTGGCACAGAGGAACTCAGCCTGAGCACACACACGTGAGTGTGTGGCGAGCTGTGAGTGGAGATCCACGGAGCCGCTGCTGAGAAAAGATAAGGCTGAGTGAATGTGTGTGCTGGCGAAACTCCGCGGAGTAGCGCGGCTGAGAAAAGATAAGGCTGAGTGAGTGTGTGTGTGTGAGGAGCTCCACGGATTGGTCCATTTGGACCTGGGTATGGTCACGTCACTATACTCAGGAAGAAAAAAATGGAAAAAGAATAATCTCCAATGAGGCGTTCTGGGGCAGCATAGACAGGTATTTTCTGTGTTAGAGTTGTACTCGCTACAGGGTGTACTTTGAGGGTTTGTGACTCTGCAGACCGTTTACATGCAGAAAAACCTTCATAACACACAAGGGGACGGGTAATAACCGGAAAAGCATGACATGGGATCTTTAAAATGTCAAAACAAGATAACTTGCTCTTAACGTTTCCAAATTGTATAGCTTCTCTTCTCCATCTCCGAGAGCTTCAAAGATCATCAGGTACAGTATGCAGTCTGAGGTTTTCACTTTGTGGTCAGTGGAAGGGGAAAGGGTGTAGAAGGAGCCTCAAACCCATAAACCCCAGACTTAGTATTGGAAGAGCCAGCAGGCTGGAGAGGCCAATGGTTCCATTTGTAAGAGCAATTGATGAGGAAAATGGGACGGAGTAAAAACACACACGGCTGCCAAACGCTTGATTGTTGAGTCTCAATGGGAACCAGGAAAGGAAGACAATCAGACATATATAATTGTCTCTTTAGTCCAGAAGCAGCACACATTGAAACATGTCTATTCTGATGTGCTGATAAGATAAATGAAGCCAATACAAGCAAAAGCAATGTAGTTCAGCATTTACCTCCCAACATGCCACGTCTATTCTATTAAATTCCTTTTTTGTAGGCTTTGAAATCAATGACGGTCTGGTCAGAACTAAATGTGAATAAAATTGCTTCCTTTTCTGACTGTGTGTTTTTACAGTGATATGTCCAAATGTATTTGATGGATTGCTCTTTTATGTAGAACAGAAATGTGTGGTCTCCAGAGACTCTGGTGATCCCCTGACTTTCCTATAGTGCTACCAGGATGTTCCTTGTATTTTATGTCTGCATTGGAGATTTGACAGCAAACGAGGGAAGATAGACAATGGGAACGACATAAAAACAAATGTTGTGTTGGAGTGAAATTCTTCAAAAAAAAATAACATAAACTGACATTCATGGTTCCCATTTACCTCTGAATTGTAGTGGAGTAGACGTACAAAGACGCAAAAGTTAAAATACTTAAGTTAAGTACTTACAAATAAGTGCAGTACCTGAGTAAATCAACTTGCTACTACCACCACTGCAGGTATGTCATGTGTGCTTGCAGCCCATAATCCACACTATAGATTAAATAAAGCGATGTTAATTCTGTTTCCAATATGTTTAATTTTTCCCTTTAAAAAATAACAAAAATAACCAATACAAATATGGTTAAAGTACCGGATCAATAAGCAGTATCGGTAAGAGTAGTAGTACCGTTAAAATCGTACCGATACCCATCCCTACACACAAGTCATTGATAGGTAGGCTATGTGTGGAATAGGAATGGAATAGTGATGTGATTATTTGCAACCTGCTGTACAAATAGTAGTTAATGTTGATTAATATATTTTCATTAAAAAAAGTAGGCCTACTTGTTTCACAGTGGCACAGGATCATTGGCACATACAAACACTTTTTTCATGTTCAATCCATAATAACATATGCAATTATAGTTGGAGCTTTGTATTTTGTCATTATTAGCAGATTAATCCTACCCATCTCGGTGGGAACCAGGTTAGGATGCTCGAAAATATTTCCAATTACCCAATGGGGACCCCAACTAGAAAAGTTTCTGACCAAACAGGGGGGCATAGCATGTACATTACTGATGATTGAGTAGCCTATTGAGAATACTTTTTTCCAACAACCAGGCCTATACAAACATTAATGTCCCTCAGGATGACTTGTATTCCCTTACTTTTTATGAGGGGCCATTGTCAGAACTGCATCATACCCATCGGCCTTGTATCGCTTTAATGCTAATTAGCAAGTTAGCATGCTAACATGGCAAATATGTTATCCCTGATTAATATCATCATCATTGTACATGTGAGTATGTTAGCATGCCAACATTAGCATTTAGTTTAAACACAATGCCGTACCTAAGTGTAGCCTCTACTAGCATGCTAGCAGGTCTGTTAACTGTCTCTTTTAAAGTTAACATGGAAGTGGTTCTATGTCCAAACCAAATGTTTTCCTGCTCATTCTCTGCAGCTGTGAAATGTGTTTGTATATTTCACTCTTTAAACTTCTCTTTCAACAGTTCAACTTACTGAACTTTTTTTTTCTAATAGACATTTTTCATAGTTTAAGGCCTAAATGCAATACACTGTTAAATGACAGCTGTCAGTTCACAGATTCAATAGTTGCCAATCAGTAGAATTGTCCAGCAAATTATTATACCAATTAAACCAATTAATATGTCAGTGCTGTTCTCCAGCCTCTCTCCTGTGAACCTGAAGCTAATTTGATTTGTTGCTTTTACCCTTTTTCCAAACCTCAGCGTGTCTAAGAATGTGATCCAGCTGCAGGTCCTTGTAAAATGAAAACAAACATGACCACCTGTCCCGAGTATTTAGCGAGAGGACCAAAATCAGAAATACATTATGCCTTCTCGTGGTTTCCCCTCTTAGATTGTCAATCAAAGAGAAGAAAAAAATGACATGTTTCCCTGAATACAGCTGCAAAAACCTTTAGGAAGATCACAGTCCTTGAGGAACATCTGGAGCCTTCATGAGGGCCAATATTACATTTCCATACTTTTACTATGAGTTTCCATAACATGTAGGTATTTGGATCAACAATATCAATGCAAGTTCCACAGGGTACACTACTGCAATGAAAGACTAGCTAGAATATACCCCTCTATTAACGCCTTCCTGTCTCTTCGTATTTCTGGTCCTCCCAATTTGAATGCCTTTCGGGTCTTTGTAATACGTGCCTTTTAGACCCAACCCAGTCACGAACATCTTGGGAATATCAACTATATAAACTTATACTACAAATGCGTAAAAGAAAGCAATAGCATTAAATAACCTCATAACATGGATGCTAAATATTTTGAATTGGAAATCTAACAAACTTCCGAGCTTCAAAAAATGGGCACAGGAAGTTTTATCATTGCTCCAGCTCAAGAACGTAAGATGAACATTGTGTGAGCTCCATTAATTGAATATGTAAAGCAATGTATGTGATACACCATGCCGCCAGATTTTCTTCTTTTTTTGTTGTTGTTGTTTGTTTTTGCCTGTCCTTGTTTGTCTACCCTCCCTCACACTGTAAAGTGTCTTTGAGTCTGAAAAAAGCGCTATATAAATATAATGTATTGTTATTACTATTGCATCTTTTTTTTATATATATATTTGTATATGGCTTATTTTTGTCTTTTCCCCAATATTAGTGTTTGGTCAATTGCAAAATTGTATTGTACTTACTTCATGAGTGGATGTGGATCCCAGAAGGAATGGATAGGGGTCGATTAAGTCCTTACAAGTTTGGTAAGTTTGAAACCCATTTTTCTAAATAACAGTTCAGCAGCATTTTCTCTGATGTCTTTTTTTCAGGGAGGTGAAATAGAAAACGTCTCCAACAGCAAACTGATAAACAGCACATCCACCATGAACTGGATCTCTCTGGATAACTGATACCTCAGAGGTTATTTTGAGCACAGGATTGCGCATCAAACATCTACAAAATGATGTAGTCGATGAAACCAAATAGATCTAGACTCCAGAAAACAATGTCTTCACCTAATAACTGGTCAATACAATCCTAACCCTGTGAAGTCTGTTCATCTTGGTGACGTTAAAAGATGACTAAGTTATAACTGTAAAGTAAAGCTTTGCTGCACACACTGTTCTGCCTCGAGGTAAAATACGCCAATTTGAGATAATTTCTTAGGAATGGACGTGACACGCATAAAGTGAGTAAACGCATTAAAGTGCGCTTACTGTGTGAATGTATACAGAGAAGCGACAGCAGAGACGTGAACTTGACTGTGCACAGAGACGCCCCACACGCACACCCACACACACATCTACACACACAAACACACACACACACACACATTCTCACAGGAGGCAGAGAGAGGCGCTATAAAAACGTGGCTCGATATTTGAGTGTCAGTGGGGATCATTTACAACCGTCAAGCCACCATGAAGGACACAGACGGATACAGTCTCGGGAAATACTCCGCTAAGAAGGGGCATTGGACTTCATGAAGGGGAAACAGGATTTCTGATCTAAAGGAAAAAGACATCTGTTTGTGGAATTTGCTGAAAGTGTTTGTTTGTGGATGATATCTGTTGGACAGTGAAAACTATCTTCATGTTGTTCAGCTGGACTGGGAAGGATATCTATACTATGTAGTGGTAAGATATTTCTTTATTTTAAAGCAAAATAACAGGCATCAAGTGGATTTGTTCCTAAAGCAAAATGTGGCTAACTAAATCGGATAGATTGCATGTTTTTAAATGTCTGACTATAACTTGACACATAGCGTTTGTATTATCACAGTGAGCAATGTATTTCTGTACTTTCTTACAAACTGCAACATTCTGCAAAGAGGTGCAACCAAGAGCAAATGTATGGTGTTTTTCTTTTTAAATCTGAATATTTAGACTGTTTATTTCTTTCTCTTAATTCATTGAGTCAACATAAATATACATTTGCTTACACAATATGTTATTTATACTTATAGCATTCCTACAATGTTGGAGTAAAAAAGATATAGAAGTTAGCAAGTATAATGGTTCACTTACATGTATTTGCATTTTGCACATATAGGTAAAAAAAAGGTGAACAAATGTTTTCTGAATAAATGTCTGTTAAGTACAGAACATCAGCTTATAGGTTTATTTTCTTTACATCACATTGGATTCCTTTAGACAAAATAAGATAACATACGGTAAGATGAGATAGAGCTATATTTATCATAAGGGACATTTATGAAAAATCGGATATATATTTATTTACTCAAAACAAAAAACAGAACTCATTCTCATTCATTTATGCCTACATTGCTTAGCCGTGATGTATTTTAATATGCAGGAGTGTGTCATTGTCCTGTTTGTGACCTGTGTTTGACCTCCAGCCAAACTCAACCTAAGTGATCCAGTCTACACTCACCATCATGCTACACTGCAGCTCTGACACTTACCTTGTGATTTTTCATGATAGGCTGGACACTATTCACAGGGTAAACAGCTGTCAAGTCATGTTTGAAAGAGCATTATGAAGACAAATGTGTTCAAGTATTTAACTAAGTATTGTTTATTATTAGAAGTCCCTCAACCTAAAGGCACGGAACAAATATTAACATATTTAAGGCCTATTTAAAGTTTCCTTATTTGAAGTTACACAGCTTTGATGCTTCTAACCTAAGTGTGTGAAGGAATACAACACAATTATATCATATAAATTCAATGATATGGTGCCTTATTGATGTGGTGGAAAACACTGACTAACATGTCACTCCATAATGTCCCATAGATGTCCATTTAGTTTAAAATCTGTTAAGTTTACAGTTTCAGTTTTTGACATAAATGTTCACTTATTTGTATTTGTATGCTTTACAGTTTTCTCTTAAGATCCACAGCTCATTTGGTCGTTCTTCTTTGTCTTGCAGCCTCCCTTAACTATGGACCTCCTTCCGTTCACAGTTCAGTGATGTTAGCTTTGAGCCATTACAACTCCTCATCCTCCCCGCTCCTCCCTCGGTCCTCTAATGACAGCGGGGGGAAAGTGGAGGCCAGGGTGGCAGTTGAAGGGCTGTCTCAGCAGGGAAACCTCACCCTGCTGCAGCCCACCACCAGTGGAGTTATTGTGGTCATACTGTCCATGACACTGGGCATCATCTCCAACATCGTGGCCCTCTTCATCCTGGCCAATGCCTACTCCCAGCAGCGCCGGCGCAACAAAGCCACATTCCTTCTGTTTGCCTCTTCTCTGGTGTTTACAGATTTCATTGGGCACGTGATCCCTGGTGCCCTGGTGCTCAGACTCTACCTCTCTGGAGGCGTTCACCCTGATGACTTCAACTCCTCCGATGGGATGTGTCAGTTCCTGGGTGGCAGCATGGTGTTTTTCGGCCTGTGCCCACTCTTCATGGGCTGTGCCATGGCTGCTGAGCGCTGCCTGGGTGTCACAAAGCCTCTACTGCACTCCTCTCTAGTCACCAAAACACGTACAAAGATCTGCCTGTCTGCCATCTGGCTGGCGGCTCTGTGTGTGGCCCTGCTGCCTTGCTTTCAGCTGGGCTCCTACGCCTACCAGGACCCAGGGACCTGGTGTTTCATCAAAGTGCTCAGTGACACTCAGGAGGTGGACGTGGCGTTCGTGGTGCTGTTCTCTGGGCTGGGGATGGCCTCACTGGCTGTGGCGCTGGTGTGTAACACCATCAGTGGACTGACCCTGGTGCTGGCGAGGCTCAGGAGGAAGCCCGGCTCGCGTCACTCAGCAAAGTCTCATGATATAGAGATGGTGGTGCAGCTGGTCGGCATCATGGTCACCTCCTGCATTTGCTGGAGCCCTCTGCTGGTGAGTCATAGAAGGTACAATGAGAGGGGATGAGCACAAAAGGTTGGGCGATAATGAGATCACTTCACCTTTCTGCTAGGTATGCACTGGCACTCAGAGCACTCATTTAGAAAAAGTGCTATTGTATAAGTAAAGGTCTTTGGATTTGTTGTCCCTTTCTTATGATGCCTGTAGTTCGATAACAGCATGTCATTTTCACACAGCTGGAACAATGTATGTATGATGCATGGTTATTTTTCAGTGGCTATCTCTGCAACATAATACATATTTATTTATGTAACTGTTTTACAGTGTTGATAGAAAGTTTTAAAACAAACTTTTGCCCATTGCAAATTAAAGAGCTATTATGCTCATGTTCAGGTTTCATATTAGTATGTTGTTCCTCCACTGTGACTTGTTAACATGCTTTAATGTTCAAAAAGCTCTTTATTTTTCTCATGTTGCCTGTGCTACAGCATCTCTTTTCACCCTCTGTCTGAAATTGTGGGAGAGAAACTCACTCTGAAAGGGAGCTTTTGAATTGTATCCTTTGCACACCGTTTACATGCAGAACATTTATAACATACTACAGGAAAGGGAGAACCAAAAAGCATCATAGGGCTCCTTTAAGTATTTTTACTACCCAGAAAGCATTATCTTTTAAGACTAGTTACTGAATACAAGTAGGAAAATAGCAACAGATTAAAAATAAGACACTGGTGTGGACCATACAAATATTGAGCGTCTTTCTTTTTATGGATGCTCACTATCCACTTGACCTTCCTACAGTTTAACGAAGTCAAATAGGCCTGAAGTAACTAAAGGAAAAACTGAATGTCAATTCAATAGGAAAACCACTAAAACCAAATTCAGACAACTTTGTGTCAAGAGGAAGAGATTCTACAAACAAACACTGAATGTAAAATCTGCTGCATGAATTCTCCTTCAAATTGGGGCAGGCAGAAGAATATATGATATATATCATATTGTTAACAAATCACTAAATGAAGTAGTCTAAAGAGCAGTAGTGGAATGTAATCAAGCAGATTTACTCAAAATTTGTACTTTTGTACATCTCGGATGTAAATATTCTACTTTTTTACTCCACTACATTAACTTTAGAGCTTTACTAACTTTGCAGGTTTAAATTGATAGTACATAACATAAATTAAGTAACAGATTGTGATGGATAGGTGAATCTATCCAGCAATGTATAAGGTACAAACTAGCCACTCATTTACAAGCTTCAACATTAGTGTAATGAAGACATTAATGCATCCATGATTATAATCCATTAATATAATCAACATTGTACTGAAATAAAGTTTTTTGCCTAATGACTATACTGTCTGTTACTTTTGGTACTTCTACTTAAAGTGGACCTATCATGCTATATTTGAATAATATAGTGTAGGACCATACCTATATAAGGCATATTTATACTTTTTTTTTTCAAAATACCAAACAGATCATGCATTTTAGCCATGCCTCATTTTGCTCAATTTGACATTTTTTAGCTCTGTTTTTGCAAGGGCAGATTCAGTGAGAACAGCACCATCTACAGGCCTGGCATATGTACTACAGCGTCTCCAGCGCTTTTGAACGGCAATGGCCGTGGCTGTCTCCTCTTGATTGGTGGAGTTGGCCTAATAGCCGTAGAGCCACTGTCCTGACGTCAGGACAGTGTTCAAATCTGGATCAGTTTTTATCAGATCCGTTGCAGCCCCTTTTTTAGAGATTTGGGTATGGAGGAAAATAGAGAGGGTTGTGTTTTCTGACACTTGGTGAGTTCCCTGGAACACCGGGGACACATATTCATGTATAAAAGACGTACAAAAGTGCATTTTGCATGATAGGTCCCCTTTAAGTAACATTTTGAATGTGAGCCTTTTTTGTAATAGAGTGTTTATACATCTGAAAACATATTCCACTACTGATGAAGAGATTTCTCTAACATGTTTGATGTATCATGCTGATACGGGTGCGAAAAATAACATAATGTGTTGGATGTGATAATACAACAAAATTATATAAATTATTTATAACTTATTTTTACCCTCTCATCATGTTGTAATACAAGATCATATGTTCACCCCTCCAGATCTTTGGCCTGATGTCGGCAATCCACTCCTACACAGGATCCATAGCAGAGGACCTATCCAGCTATAAAACCCTGATGGTGATGGCCGTGAGGCTGGCCACATGGAACCAGATTCTGGACCCCTGGGTCTACATCCTGCTGCGGCGCACCGTTCTCCGCAAAATCTACCTCATCGCTAAGTGCCAGGCAGGACTGAGGGGGAATATCATCGGCCGCTGGGAGCCCACCTCTTTCCCCAGCTCAGAGAAGCATCAAGTCAACCAAGTTTGAGCTGAGGGAAAAGACTGATAAGTACTTTGTCCCCAGGTGAACATTTACAGAACCCTGAGAATAAAGAAGAGAGACCAACATAGAATATCTTTTTGGCTAGAAATGCTTAATATAATCAAAAGTACCTCTCTCAAACTCCATCAAAGTTTACCCTTGAGTTCATTGTCTGACCCTAACAAATGGAAGCTAGCTAATGCTATTGTTTTGCACATAAACCTTTTATAGTTTTCTTGTAATAAGTGAACATTCCTTAGTCATTTTGTATTCTCATTTGGAAACATGAAGGGCCACAGAATATGAACACAGAAGTGTGATGCTGCGCCACTCATAAAGGGAATGAGTAATGTTTTATTTCATAACTTCATTTTAACCATCATTGGAAGTAAAAAAACAAATTGCACGTGTCTTGCTCTTACATTTATGTGGAAGAATTGAGCTGCACCAATATAACCACCAGGGTGAGCTCCAGAGTAAAGCAGAAGTACTTGGATTGTGTTCAATGTTAATATTCTGCTGAATGTATTTCATGAAGGAATGTTAATATTCAAGTATTGTGGAGTGTATGTAAGTTTACCTTTTAATGCTTTCCATTTTTTTATACAGTGCTTTATGTGAAGTAATATATTTTTTTGTAAGTTAAAACTTGAATTGTACCCTTGATTTTACAGAAGATATGTAAAGACATTATAATTGAATGTAAATAAAAGAATGCAATGTGACCTTACTCTGAATTGAATTTAAGTATTCTCTCTGCTGTCCTGTGTATTAATGATAAAATACATCTTTATTGACAGTATGATCTGCAGCAGTAATTTCCTGCCGATTCCTTCTGGACTTCACATTCCAGTGATGACAATAAAAAAGGACCAAAACGAATTATCCACTAAGGTCGTGCGGGTAATAACATAATAAATCCAGAATATTGTTGAGCAAATATCTTTGATTTAGTTGAGGATGTAAACTTGAGACACGCTTCAGTGCTTCAATGAAATACCATTATCACCAGCTTGGTATTTTATTAGTTTCCTTTCTGCATCACCGTCTGCCGGATAGAAAATAAAGCCTTTCTGACATACTTGTTCATTAATTCATGTGACTCACTTTGAAGTGCTGAATTATAACTGGCACATCCTATATGTTAACCACCTGGAGAATGTTATCTTAACTGTGCACAAATTCAATAAATAACTATTTAAAGATAATGATATTTTACAAATTTGCTTTAGGAGGTCAGAAGCAATTAATTCATAGGTGATTTATCTATCCAATAAACATATATGGGCCATATCCTGCGTAAGGCGCCGTGCTGGTGGCTGCCTGTTGCATGCAGCTCCCGGTGTTTTATTGTTCTTTGTCTTTTTGTTTACTTTTATTCTCTTAGTTGTACTTTTTTCTTTGGATATTTATTTTGTTTTGCAGCGAACTATGGCCACGTTTTACTTCGAACGTTTTCTGGTCATTCTTCTGCTACTTTTTTCACTTTTTGTGTCGGAGAGCCATGCTCAGAGGAGTGATGGCATTGTTTACACGCGTGAGCAGCTGATTGCGCTGTGCCGACCCGTGCTGCTGCCCGGAGCCAGGCATGACATCCCGGAGGAGCTTCGGAGGCTCAAGCGGGGCTGCAGAGCTGGGGCCAAGCTGAGGATGAAGAAGAAGATGAGGTACAAACCCTGTGTACCGGCCATCATAATGGGGAACGTGAGGTCTTTGGGGAATAAGATGGACGAGCTCCGCGTGCTGACGAAGACGCAGTGGGAATACCGTGAGTGTAGCATCATGTGTTTTACCGAGACTTGGTTGCACTCGCTCATCCCGGATAATAACACGGCTCTCCCCGGCTTCACGAGTGTTCGGGCGGACAGGGACGTTATTCTGAGCGGTAAAAAGAAAGGAGGAGGGATTGCACTGTATGTGAACGAACGATGGTGTAATCCTGGACATGTTACTGTGAAGGAGCGTTTCTGTAGCCCGGACATTGAACTGCTAGCTGTAGGATTACGTCCATTTTATCTACCTAGAGAACTTTATTCTGTCATCGTAGTTGCTGTCTATATTCCACCGAACGCAGACGCGGAGGTGGCTGGTGACGTCATTCACTCCTCTGTGGCCAAACTCCAAACTCTTCACCCAAATGCATTCATAACAATAACTTGGGATTTTAACCGTGCAAAACTGGACAAATCTCTGCCTACATTCACTCAGTATGTGAAATGCCCCACCAGGGGAAATAATACTCTGGATCTTCTATATGCTAATACCAAGAATGCATATTGTGCCACTGCCCTCCCCCCCCTGGGCAGATCTGACCACAACCTCGTCTTTTTGGCTCCTAAATATGTCCCACTGGTGCAGAGGCAGCCTGTATCCACCAGGACTGTGAGGAAATGGACTCCAGGGGCTAATGAGGCTCTACAGGACTGCTTCGAGACCACTGACTGGGACGTGCTTTGTGTGCCACATGGAGAGGACATCAATAATATGACTGACTGCATCACAGAATACATCAACTTCTGTGAACAAACAATATTACCGGCTAAAACTGTCAACTGTTTCCCCAACAATAAACCCTGGATTACTAGTGACCTGAAAACTCTTTTAAATAAGAAAAAGGAAGCTTATAAGTCTGGGGACAAATCAATGCTGAAGAGTATCCAGCATCTACTGAGAGACAATTTGAGGAGGGGCAGAGATTCGTACAGGAAGAAGCTGGAGACTAAGCTCCAGCAGAACAATAGCAGGGATGTCTGGGCTGGGATGAAGGCTATCACTGGCTTCAAAGGGAGAGACAGACTGACTGTGGGCACCCTGGAGAGGGCCAACGAGCTGAACACCTTCTTCAATAGGTTTAGCTCTCCGCCCGCTGCTGTCTCCTCCACTTCCTCTTCTCACCTCACCTCCTCCTCTCAGCCTGGCGTCAACATCCCCCCTCTGCTCACCACCTACACTTCACACCTCTCCTCCACCACCCAGCCTGGCTTCTGCACCCCCCCTCTGCTCACATTGCCGCTGACCCCCCCCCCCCCCCTCTGCTCATCTTGCCTCAGACCCCCCCCCCTCTATCCCCCCTGCCATCAAGCCCCCCCCCCCCGCTTCACTGTGAGCACAGGACAGGTCCAGAGTCAGATGGAAAAACTCCACCAAGGCAAGGCTGCTGGCCCTGATGGTATCAGCCCCAGGGTCCTGAGGACCTGTGCACGCCAGCTGGCTCCTGTTCTCCAGTATATATTCAACCTGAGCCTGCACTTGGAGACCATCCCGGTGCTGTGGAAGACATCATGCGTTGTTCCGGTCCCTAAAAAGACAACTCCTTCTGGGCTCAATGACTATCGCCCTGTAGCACTCACATCTCATGTGATGAAGGTGCTTGAGAGACTGGTCTTGGCCCATCTCAGACCGCAGGTGAGATCATTCCTTGACCCTCTGCAATTTGCCTACCAGCCTCACCTGGGGGTGGACGATGCCATTATTTACCTGCTGCAGCGTGCTCACTCATACCTGAATGGATCGGGTTGCACTGTGAGAATCACCTTTTTTGATTTCTCCAGTGCATTCAACACGATCCAGCCTCGGCTACTGAGTGACAAGCTGCAGGCTATGAGGGTAAACTCGTCCACCATCTCCTGGATTACCAACTACCTCACGGACAGACCACAGTACGTCCGGCTGGGCAGTGTGCTGTCTGATGTGGTGGTTGGTAGTATTGGAGCCCCACAGGGGACTGTGCTGTCTCCTTTCCTGTTCACCTTATACACCTCTGACTTTCTATACAACTCAGAGTCATGCCACCTGCAGAAGTTTTCGGATGACTCTGCAGTGGTAGGGTGTATAAGGGATGGACGGGAGGAGGAGTACAGAGCGCTGGTGGGTGATTTTGTTGAGTGGACTGGAAGAAATCATCTGCTTTTGAATGTGGCCAAGACCAGAGAGATGGTCATTGATTTCAGGAGGAAGAGGACATCTCCTCCTCTGCCCCTGTGCATTCTGGGAGAGGATGTGGCAGTTGTGGAGGTCTACAAGTACCTGGGAGTGCACTTAGACAATGGGCTGAACTGGAGGATCAACACTGACGCTGTGTACAAGAAGGGGATGAGCAGACTCTATTTTCTGAGGAAGCTGAGATCCTTCAACGTATGCAGTAAGATGCTGGAGATCTTCTATCAGTCTGTTGTGGCTAGTGCACTCTTCTTTGCTGCGGTCTGCTGGGGGGGCAGCATCAGAGCCGGTGACACCTGCAGGATCAATAAACTGATCAGGAAAGCTGGGTCAGTCATCGGCATCAAGCTGGAACCCTTTGAAGCTGTGGTGGAGAGGAGGACACTGAACAGGCTGTTGTCCATCATGGATAACCCCACCCATCCTCTCCACCTGCAGCTGGACAGTCAACGGAGCTCCTTCTCCAACAGACTGCTGCAGCTCCCCTGTCTCAAGGACAGATACTGGAAAACATTCCTGCCCACTGCAATAACTCTGTACAACAAATCACCTCTGGCTGGAAGAGAACTCTCTGCTCCATAGTTTCTCTAGAAATAAAACCTTGTTGTACATTTTACTCACACATAATCTGTTTCATATTTAATACTCCATAATTCCATATATTTTGAATATATATATATTTGTATATATATATAATATCTGTATGTATATTTTCTATTTTGTATTTTGACATGTATATTTTATATTTATTTATATTTATTTATTTATTTCTATTCTTGTATATTTTGTTTTATTGTAAAATGCCTTTTATGCTGCTGTAACAAAAACAATTTCCCAATTTGGGATCAATAAAGTACGATCTATCTATCTATCTATCTTCTACCGAATTGGTGCAAAGTCAGGTTGGAACAGTTTTGAAATTTTGTATGTTTTTTTCCCAAAACTTTGTCCATATATATTTTGTACCATATCTAAATTACACATATCTAGTAAAAGAACCGTACATTTTTATATCGTATTTTCAGACTGTATTGGAATGTTCTTCCTTTACCAAAAATGGTCACTACCGAAACATACATACACTGTAGTAAAAAAGTATTATATTAACCTGTTAAGATTGTTTTACCTTCCCTTCTCTAAATAGTATTTTAACAAATATTTCTTGAGGGTTTTCACAATTAAATCAATGCAATTTAATTTTTAATCAAATTTCAAAGTTCAATTTATACAATTCATAAAAATCATAATGGAAACTTTCTTTGTAAAATGCATAATACTGATCATATTGATTCCAGAGTTGATGATTGTTGAAATTGAACATACATTAAACCAATCAGTATCATATCATTTTAGTTTATCAATATACTTCATTTTTTATAAAACATCCAGTGTTTCGGTAGTGACCACAGTATTTTGTTCTCAAGGTTGTATCATATTCCCTCAACCTTATTGCTTAATCTTAACTCATAACATGCCTTATGTTGAAGTGTGAATGTTTGAAGCTACTGACCCAGAATCAGCACTTTAGTAACAGGCTGAAATAGAGGGCTATGAGGCTAGAATGCATGATCTGTTTAGTATTTTGAGCAAAACACTTCATAGACATGTTTTTTATATATCTGAGACCTATAATATATGCCTAACAATAATATAATAAGAGACCTTTAAAGTACACTGATTTTCAGACATTAAAAACACATTTAATTCAAAATGGTGGGATTTACCTGCTTACCATTCCATTTTGTCACTACCGAAACGATCATGTCAATTACCGAAACTTAACCATATGTTTCGGTAGTGACTGTTTCGGTAGTGACTGTTTCGGTAGTGACGATTCTAGCTAAAATTGAGCATAACTAAAGAATGCTAGCAAGTAGGCCTACATGGCTAGCATACACGTTTTTGAAGAGGTTTACACACATAAAAACCTAATACTTTGCATAAAACCCCGAAAAAGTTTACCTAATTGAAGATAATATGTGTTCGGTAGTGACAATTCTTAAGGTTACACGGCGATTTTCTGATTTTGGAACAGATTTATATCAAAAGTACGGGATATAGCTACTTGCGAGAGGCGAAGTCCCGCCCCTTCTACTTCCCATGGGACCTTATTTCGGAAAAATTATGGATTGAAGTCAATGGAGAGAGAAAGATTATCTTTCGATCCCATTTGAATTGTGCCACGAATTACACATATGATGTTTGTTAAAGGGGAACTATCATGCACAATGCACTTTTGTACGTCTTTTATACATGAATATGTGTCCCCGGTGTTCCAGGGAACTCACCAAGTGTCAGAAAACACAACCCTCTCTATTTTCCTCCATACCCAAATCTCTAAAAAAGGGGCTGCAACGGATCTGATAAAAACTGATCCAGATTTGAACACTGTCCTGACATCAGGACGGTGGCGCTACTGCTATTGGGCCAACTCCACCAATCAGGAGGAGACAGCCACGGCCATTGCCGTTCGAAAGCGCTGGAGACGCTGTAGTACATATGCCAGGCCTGTAAGTGGCGCTGTAGTCTGCCACAAAAGCAGCGAAGAAGACTTGGTTACCATGGTTACCCTTCTGTTTATTCTGTGGCTTTTTTTCTCCCTCCCCGAGGCAAGCGTTTGCTCCCGCTGCAATGCAATCCCTCCCCGTCGAGGCAAGCACTGTAATTCTCTCCGGTTAGTCCACCAGCAGATGACAAACACCCACCTCTCCGCCTCTTCCAAGGAACGAGGGGACCGTGCGGCAGAGTTTCAGTTTCAGTTTGTTTCGCCGGTCAAGATTAAAGTTGAAATCTTCCGGACAAAATTAGAAAAGTGCCGGTCAAAGGTCTTCTTTGTTATTTATTGAGCTTTAAAACAAATGAATAACGACTCTATATAATAAAACACGGAGATCTCTTTTTCTCCCCCTCTTCTGACAGCCCAGCAGCTGATCAGAGCACGGCTCACCTCTCCTGCAGGGGGGCGTGGTCAGCAAAATCAGACCCGTAGACAGCAAACAGCACATAGAGCGAAATGAGGCATGGCTAAAATGCATGATCTGTTTGGTATTTTGAAAACAGAAACGTATAAATATACCTTATATAGGTATGGCCCTACAATATATCATTTAAATATAGCATGATAGGTTTCCTTTAATTTAAAAGATAATTTTGCAAGTCAAAAAAATTAAAATGTGTCGTAAAACTGTGAAGTAACATATTTGTTTGTGTGAAACGCTCAATGAACTACATCTCTGGTCTCGCACACGTCACCAACACCAAGACGGCCGTCCCGTTAGCACATTTCACCTCTTTCTTTCAGAATAAGGCGAAAAGTATTAAAAGAGGTGAAAATCACTACAAGTCTGGGCATGTTGAGAGCTATACATACACAAAAGGGGAGTTAGTCGGTTCCGTAAGAGCCAGCATGCAGGACAAGGTTTCGGTGAGTAACACGAGTGTAATGTGTAACGTTAATGACATCACTTACTCTGGGATTTGTAGTCTTTCTAGTTGCGTATTTTTCATAGTCTTATATTTCAACAGCTTTACGACAAACTGTGACTTTTTTTACATGGAAATTATTTTTTAAGATTGACAAACATCATATGTGTAATTCGTGGCACAATTCAAACGGGATCGAAAGATAATCTTTCTCTCTCCATTGACTTCAATACATAATTTTTCCGAAATAACCTAACCCTAAATCTTAGAAACACCCAGGGATGCAGTGTCACTGCCTTGTCAAAAATGCAGGGACTAAAACCCCTTGTAGTGACATGAAAACTGGGGAAATGATTTTTTGAGTATAGTTTTTTTATAAAAAAATGATACCCACAATAAATCTAAACATTCCAACTTCTGTTTGAATGTAATCATAAAGATCTTCTAAATACAGCATTGAACACAATTAAAAAAAATGTTTTAAGTGTTATTTACAGAAATTGAAATTTAGATGTCAGGGTTGGGGACAGCTACTTCCCAATAGAAAGTACCCTATAAATGATGTTTTTGTATATATTAAGCTTATCACTATCTAATTTAATGCCTTGTGTTTAAATAGACCATAACATATTCTTAGTAAATATGAATACTTAAAGGTGGGGTAGGTAAGTTTGAGAAACCGGCTCGAGATACACTTTTTGTTATATTCCATGGAATGCTCTCAACATCCCGATAGCAATGAATATCTTAAGTGCTTTGACAAAAAATCCATAAAAAAATGTAATCTGTGGAAGCCGTAGTACTGTAAAAAGCACGACCAATCATTTTAGCCGGCCCGGCTAAAATAACTGGATGGCCTACCTGCCTGTCAGCCTTCCATGTGTGCACAAACTTATCTCGTGCCCTCATTGGTCATGTGCGCGTTCGTGTGTGTTGGAGGAGGGGCTCTGTAAGGAAGTGGGAGATTTTTTCCGGTTGTGTATTTTGAAATTCTCGCACACTCGAGCTGGTTTCTCCAAAATTACCTACACCACCTTTAATTGTTTTGTTAAATAATTTTTTTCTAATTCGGTATAATGCCCCATATAGGGGAAATAAAACATACAGCCAACCTAATGATATAGATACGTAAAATTAAGACAGTATTACAAATATGTACAGTAGGCCTATGTTTTGTTTAAATATCTCTAAATAAAGCCCTTCGACCTGTAGTGGCTTTTATCACCGTAGAGAGGGGGGCGGCACCGTGCGCCAGTTAAAGCGTAGAAGAAGAGGAGCAGGAAGTAGAAGAAGTCCTCCTAACTACGTTACCGCGAAAAGGTCTATACGCATTTGTATTCGCTTTTTGTCAAAGGTAAGCCCTAACTGCAAAGGCGTAACTTCTCTTGAAGGTAGTGTTACTGTGCAAAATAAACCCAATGATGAGACGTTCACAAACATGGTACTGTTATTCTGGAAAGCGTTAGCTAGCTTGCTATCATCAAGTGGGATGCCAATGCTACACCGTTGACATTAGCTAAGGTTAGCTTGTTAGATGTATGTATGTATATATACAGTCTATGGTTAGATGCTAGCAAAACATGCATTCGGATAACTTGCCTACCATAATTCAGTACATTTTATAGTGGCCGTTGTGCCCTGACTAGAAACGTTTGTTTTTCTTCTGAAAGAGGTGGTAGCTTCCTGAAAGTCGTGACAGCATGGCCGCTGCAGAGCAGTGGGATGAGCACCAGGCGTATGAGGAGCTGCTGTACTGGGACGCCCTGATCCAGGAGGGCCACCGCCTCCTTCCGCACGACTTTGATAGGTACACAGCAAAGTAATGTAATAAGAAGTGGTCTTAAGATAAGATGCACCTTTATTGATCCTCGTCGAGAAATGCAGGTGTTATAGCAGCAACAGAATAAGAGAGAGACACACAGGTGTACTACATGATAATATATACAGGTATATTAAGAATACAAACAAATAGAATAAACATGTTTAAACTGTATGAATAGAAATAAAACAAATAACTTGACTCTGATCAGGTGAATTTACATATAAACAGATATGTGAACATGGTTAAATAGACATTTAAATGTACATTTAACATAAAATGATCAGTACTTGTGGGTTATCTGTCGCCACTTTTTATTTTTTCAGACTCTTAATAACCCTAACCCTAGGATTAATGTTTGTTATTTTGAGAAATGAAAAAGTTAATGTGGAGGAGCCAGCTACCCGCTATAATCCTGATCCTTAGATGAAGTAAAGCAATTCAAATTGTATAACACAATTAATGGTATTTATTTTTCATAAATACCAAACATTAAGCAACATTTATTTTTCAATAATTCAAAAACAAGATATAACTCAATAAAAAAAAAAAAAAAACTCAGGTCTAGAAACCCGCAAACAGACTCACACAGAAATGAATAATAAAACTCACATAATAGACATGATCCATTTGCTTTTGAATGTGGGCACAGTTCGAGCAGATTCACTTAATTGATCTCAAATTGGGACATTTCTGGTAAGTTTGCCACTGAGTTGATAAGAAAATGAAACATTTCTTTGTTTCGCGCAGAAATGACTTTTATTCTATCAATCTGTTGCATTTAATATATAATGAAATAGTCAAGCACAGTGGGTAGATCAATAATTCTAAGGGTCTTTTGTAGGGATGCTCCGATCGCCAATTTTGGGTCCGATCGCCGGAATCAGTATCTGCCGATACCGATCGCCGATCCGATCGAGTGGGCGGGGCCTAAATGGAAGATTTAAACATCACTTTAAATCTTCCATTTAAAGTGATGTTTAAAACTCAGTTAATGGGGCTCATTCACTGGAGCTTCCACAAACAACAATCAACTTAATTATTACATTCAAATTATGTATATTATTCAAGTTTACATTCACTTTGGATAATACCACGGGAGAAATGAGCAAGCGCTCTCTTTTCCTCTCTCTCCCTCCCCCTCTCTCCCCCTCTCTCTCCCCCTCTCTCCCTCTCCTGACAGCCCGTCAGTATCGTCTCATGCAGCTCGCTGATCCAGTAATGTGTGAGGCCGACAGTGAAGAATAAACATATTTATAACTAGTTTAGTTTGTTCCAGAGGTAGATAAAATAGCTAAGTGTGTTAGGTCTAACTCTAATTAGTGTGTGTTTCGCTCCGCTCACCGGTCCGTCACAGCGGGTGGAGCTGCAGGATTTCTGCTTCACACACGTTGCATACCGCTATTTTACTGTCTTTTTCGGACACCTTAAAATAATGCCAGACCGGTGAAGCCATTTTGGCGAGCTTGTTTTGCCGCGTACAGAGAAAAGAGTCATGTATTTTACGTCATGCGATCGGCCCTCGCGATCGGCATGTTTAGAGAGCACCGATCGATCGGTAGAGAGTGAGTATCGGCAGATCTCGATCGGTGACCGATCGATCGGAGCATCCCTAGTCTTTTGCTATCTCTTCAAAGTGACAACAAAACATTCCGATTTGAATGTTACTGTATTGTTGTAGTGTCTGCTTTGGTGCTTTTCTGTCAGAGCTTCCCTCACATTTTCTTTTCCTCTGTCCAGATATGAAGATCTGCGCTACTGGTATGACAGCCTGTGCTACGAGGAGGAGCTGAGACGATACCACGATTACGTTGCAGCTATAGAGGAGATCGAACACCACCCAAGGCACCATGAGGTCCTTATTTCTCCTTCTGAATCACCCATCAAAGACTTAATAATCCACAGGCTTTATCATTTGACTCATTTAACCTGCCTCCAAATTAAGACTGAACATCTAATGTTTTCCGGTTTCTTTTATGCTTTAAAAAGATTGTTCTTCCTCTTTCATAAAGGCTATTTCTTGTGCGTGTTTATTTTGTATAAAGTCAGGCGCTTCCCAACTATTACTATTAATGTTTTTACTTCCCAACTTTATTTTTACTTCACATATTGTATACGAGTGCTTTTTCACTGGAATGCATCGAAGTAGCAATAAACTGGATAAGAAATGCAAAAACTACTTCTAATGAATACTCATAAAAACAACTAAATGTATATTCGCTCTCATCTACACTATGCTGTCTTTTTTTCTCTTACCTAAACCTTACGTTTTCTGATTTCCCAATAAAGGAGGCTCCAACCCCCCGGGCGCGCACAGGGCCATATGACCGCCACGTGATGGCCAAACACTCTGAAGTGTATCCTTCCCCGGAGGAGCTGGAGGCGGTGCAGACAATCGTCTCGCGGGTGGAGTGTGCCCTAAAGACTGTGTCTGACCAGATGGATATTCTGAAGGATAACACAGGAAATACAATGAGGTGAGCAGCATACCCAAATGGTCTCTGGCCGTTTTCCCAATGAGTTGAAAAGTATACATACATTACCGGTTATTTTATTGTTTTTATATAGCTTCATATGGTGACTGTGTTTGTTTATTATATCTGGTTGAACACCTTACTGCACTAAATTAGACTGCACTAAATGCTTCCATTATTATTTGTATTGCTTTTCCCTCATCACAGTGCAAGTGTTGATTCACAAGAGCGTGTCCTGCGGGGGGTCATGAGGGTCGGCCTGGTAGCCAAGGGCCTCCTGCTGACCGGAGACAAGGACCTGGAGCTGGTGCTGCTCTGCTCCAACATGCCCACCGTCACTCTGCTCAATCAAGTGGCTGAGAAATTATCTGAACAGCTAGAGGTAGAACTGACTACTTACAGTCATTATCTATAAATACATTTCACACATTGAGGTTAAATGTGGTCCTTTCTTAGATATTAAGAGTTGTTTTTACCTTTTTTAACAGGCAAGTTCAGCTGGGACATATACAGTGAGCCAGTGTCCGGAGGATGCCAGTCTTGTGGTGACGACTATCAAGCAGTCGATCCTGACGCTCACTATCCACCTGACTTCACCTCTGGTCAGGACAAATCAAGAAACTGAAATCGCAGAAGAAAAAAATGAAGGAGAAGAAGGTACGTATGTTGGTTGAGTCTCCAGCATCAGCTTCCACAGCTGCTCTGATCTGTGTGTCCTCAGTGTGCAGACACTGTGCCGCTCCACTGACCTGTAACTGACATGGTTGTCCATCATCATCTTATTAACCCTCAGTGGAGCGATCACAGTGACTGTCTTACACCGACGCCGGGGAACAACCAATCATTGTTGGCTCTTCACCTGCGCGGGGGTCCCGTCGTCGTTTTGGGACAAACTGGTGTTTGCCAGCTCTACATTTCCTCTGTAGTCGCTGATTCATGTTGGTGATAACAATGCTACAGTTATAAAAACAACTTTGTTTATTCTTGTTGAATTGTTTTCATGTTTTAAAGTGAAGGCTTTTCAAGAATAACAAGTTAAAGCGCGTATTGCATGTACTTGATCCTGAATATGTACATTTGGCACCAGCTGCAGCAAAACTGATACATTAAAATGAAAATGGCATGAGGGTAATTATGTGGCTTCTATCAAGATCCTTTAAATGTAGCAGGGAAAAGGTGTAAAAAAACAGAAGCAGTCTATTTTTTCGATGCTTGTCCTGGTTAGTCGAGTTTTTATCGAGCTTCTGCATTGATCAAGCTGTATTTACATAGTTGCCCAATGTTTCAAGCAGGTGTTAAGGGGAGGCATACAGAACCATACCGGTTTTAGTGCAGTTTTAGTCCATTGGGTCCAAATCCCAAAGTCTCCCCCCCCCCCCGCCCCGTAATTTTCAATCAGGATGACAATTTTTGCGTGTTGGGTTTAACAGCATACTGTTTCAAGTTATTGTAATTTATCCTGAAAGAAATAGACCATGTCAGTGTTAAAAAATCACCATAATCATATCCTGGATTATTCTTTTATTAATTCAAAATTAGGGATATCAGCAAATAACTAAATTAATAATATAAACGCATTTTGCCGATAGTAAAGGTCCCGTGCCTCTCAGCAGGACACAGTACAGAGAATAAATACAGGGTGTTATTAATGTGCAGGTGTGTGTGAAACAGGTAACTGTAACTAAGATAACTGTGCCTTTTATTAGTAGTCGAACAGAGAACATGTCTGCAAACACAAACTCCGTAAAAACTCTCTGTAGCGACTGACAGCTGATCAAGCGATCAGAGATCACAAACGGAAGTAATTTAACGAGAAGCTTCCTTTCTTCCTCTCACTTCGCGTGGTTTAATGAGGACGAGACGCGAGTGAGGGAAACATGGATACATGTTAAGAGAAATTAGATGGACGTACGGACAGTCTCGTTTAATCTGACGTTTTTTGACATGATTTGACCACGTGATGACACGTTCCCGCTCGTGTTGTGTTCAAGGAACCTGACCGTGGCCAGGAAAAATAGTCAGTAGCCAGTTATATTTAATTGTTGTCTAGATTTTGTTTAAACATTTTTAGAGTTGATTTAATACGTGTGATTATGAATACCTCGAGGACCAATCAAATGGTCTTGCACGCCATATCCGGTTCACCCCCCCCCCCGGTGTAGAGGATGAGCTTAAACTTGCACACAGCCGGTATGGCCCTTTGTGTTTCCAATCTCGTTAATAAGGCACTTTTAGATCAGGGCCTCCATCAGTTTTGCTGCAGTTTGGGGCAGACGTGAAGACTCTAAATGCTTGTGATTTTCAATTTACTGCCTTTTAGTTTGTGAAGTTTTTAGGAACGCTGGACCTTTGACCAACTGGACACACTGTCTCAGGAGGGGGGGAGCAGCAAACCCAAGCCGAGTGGCTGAGGGAAGGGGGTGTTCAATGTAGTTTACAACATGCTATGCAATGTTTTTAATGCTACTACATTGTTTACTTCCATTTTAACACACTGTGGAAACGTGGGCCGGGAATTGTGAGATTTATTCTTGCTGGGACCAAAGATTTACACCCCCTTTCCCTGCTGCTGGTTTGGGGAAAGCTGCTACTCCCTGAGCTGCGAGACAGAGCCCACCCCCTTGGTCAAACTGTACCTTTTCTTCTTACCCCACCTCGTCAATAGCTACGCGAACAGACAACGATCCGCCGGACGTTCTGGACAGGCAGAAATGCCTTACTGCCTTGGCGTCTCTCCGCCACGCCAAGTGGTTCCAGGTTTGCATTCACGTCCTTATTTGTACGTAAGGTTGAACTGTTTCTTTGAGTAGTGTCTCTTGTCTATCCATTTAGAGACAGTAACCCTTCAAAATGTTTATTAACTCATAAAGAGTGATCTGTTGATCCACACCAATGACACATTGGATTGTATCATTGGTATTGACAACAGCATATCATTTTCTTTATCAGAAATGTAATCTTTCAGACTTGAGCTCTCTCTATATTCACTTTGTGTGTTAGTACATTGAAGTCTTGTTGATTTGGAGATGGCTCAGTTGTTCCGACCTGTCTGTGCTTTGTTTTTGGGTTGTTTTGTGAAACCTCAAAACGCAGGGTTAAGGAAACATTAGCTCCTCCAACTGAACTAGCTTTTGTTTGTGTCTCCAGGCTAAAGTCAACAACCTGGGTTCTGCCATCCTCGTGGTCAGGATCATGAGGGACTTATGTAACCGCGTTCCTACCTGGACGCCACTGTCAGGATGGGTGAGGAAACCGTGGTCGTATTTGTGCACAAATGGAGCTTGGATGTTGATAATGTTTGTGTGTGAAGTGAGGACGTTTTTTTTGTATGCCAGAAGTTAGCATCATAAGGGCTACATAGACAAAAAGCAATGAGATTCTTTCATTGGATTTTAGAATGTCGCGAAAGCAGAGATCTGTGGCAAACAAACGTTGGTGATACTTTAAAAAGTTTCCCAGTCGGATAAAAGGTTTAGGGTTAGGGTTACACATTAACACAGATTTAATTATAGTAATAGCGTACATGCAATTTCCATAAGTAAATACCTAACTTAATGCTAATAAACGAGCTACATGACAGTCGCGTGACTTCATGTCACCATTGCGAAGCTAAAGGTGACTGATGGTTGGCGTGTATTTACTCATGTATTTTATGTAGTAGAACAAGACATGAAACACTTGTCAGCTTGTATTAACCACAGACCTTCTTTCCGCCATCTAACCAAAACTAAAATGTGTACTAATTTCTGGGACTCATTCCCGCACCACTCTAATTTTCTCTCCTCTGATCTCCTCATAGCCTCTGGAGCTGCTAGTAGAAAAAGCTATAGGAACGTCTGAGAGAACGATGGGAGCGGGCGAGTCGCTGCGCAGGGTTTTGGAGTGCGTTGCATCTGGAATCCTCTTGGAAGGTGAATGTTTGTACTAAGTGTCACACCAGCATTGATGTTTATACACATTACCATGAATATACTAATGTAGCTGTATCTGTGCATAGATGGCCCTGGAATAAAAGATCCATGTGAGAAGGACACCGTCGACGCCGCTGCAAATCTGACTCCGCAGCAGCGGGAAGACATCACACAGAGTGCTCAGGTAAGAGCAGGATGCTAATGCATGACTCACTCATATGTTTGGATTTAGTGGCTCACTTTGACATTCTCCATAGTTTGCCTTGAGGCTCTGTGCATTTGGACAAATGCACAAAGTGTTGGGGATGGACTTCAAACCTACAAAGCCTCGGAGAATAGGGGGAGCCGGCAAAGAAGGCACAGGTACCTGTCAATCTCTTTTATTTCCTGTGTTGTTTGTCATGATTTGTCATGGAAGAGTCTGTTCTCATGCTTGTTTCTGCTGCGTCCTGCAGCCCAGATACCGCCCGCTGGACACTTCAGCCTGCCAGCTAAGAGACCCTACACACAGGTAGAGAAAACTGAAGGGGAGCCCCAACTCAACAGCAAGCAGAGGAAGTTTCTGAAGTTCCAGAAGCGCTTTCAGAGGAAATCATGTTAGTAATGAGTGTCAGCAGACCTGCTGTAATCTGAGCCTTTTTACTGTTGAATGAACTGTTTAAATATTACTGAAATGTTCACCTTCAACGCCATAACACAACATAAACTTGTACAGGTGTTATAATACACAACTTTATATTTTCAGTTAATCAGGGGAAGACACTATATTTTTTGTTTCTATTTTCGATTCACTTTAAATTTAAATATGACTGTTTGAAAAAATCCATATTATACATGCATCCACATGTATTGAGTGGAGAGTTTATTATGTAAACGTAGCTAGATCTCTTGCCTTCTAATGTCTGTACCTAATTAATTGTGGGGGTTTCCCCGACTAAGAATGTACAAAGTCTTGCCTATTGTCGACTAATAGTCAGACTTAACTAATTTAATTGTTGTTTTTCTGTCATTAAGTGACGTTATTAGTTGTTTGTATAGGCTGGGGTGCATGTGTGGGTGCAGCAGTTTTAGTCATTTTGAAAGAGAGACTGATGGAAAGACAGAACACGTGTTTTGGGCTGCTTTTATTTTGTGGTCATAAATTTGACTTTCGGCCCTAATTCAATTCGCCCCATTGTAGCAACAGACAGAAGGAAGGCGACACAGAGAGCCTCCTGCTTCTGATTCCGACAAAGACGCGTTCAAAAAATAAATATATTTAGCATTCTGGTAGTGCTATATTTCTACGTGAGTGCTCTAAATAATAACATTTTTTATACAAGTTAGCAGACACATTTTGTTCTTATTTAGCTAAATTAGAAATCAGCAAGATGCTTCTTGGATAGGACCAGCGAGTTTGTATGGTGCAACTTCATCTACATGATGTCTTCATGCAAAATAAGGAGATTAATTGTAAATTAAAATGAGTATTAACAGAATTATTAAAAGAGTGATATTTATACCAAAAAAGAAAGGAACCAATAAATGAATTGTAGAATCAGACAAATCGTGCCCCAATATTGCCCAAGTGAAATTATCCTTTGTTTCCACAAACACTTTATCGCCAGTCAGGCTCCTAGTCGTCTTTTAGGGTCCCCCCTAATAAAATGACAACATGACGTATATAAAAGCTGGGAAAAATGATTTTAGAGCTGCATGAATTTATAGTTCTAGATATCTCTCAAGGAAACTGCTCATGTCTAATGAGTTTATTTTCCTTTTCTCCATAGTTACGGATGATTTTAGCATGAATGCTGTGATGCGTCTGAACCAGTACAGACCGGGCCTGGAGTACCGACTCACGTCTCAGACCGGTCCGGTCCACGAGCCGGTCTTCACCATGGCTGTGGACGTGAACGGGAAGACCTACGAGTCAACGGGTCCGTCCAAACGAGCGGCCAAGCTTAACGTAGCCACCAAGGCAAGACTCTTGTATTTCTTATTTAAAGGGGACCTATCATGCAAAATGCACTTTTGTACGTCTTTTATACATGAATATGTGTCCCCGGTGTTCCAGGGAACTCACCAAGTGTCAGAAAACACAACCCTCTCTATTTTCCTCCATACCCAAATCTCTAAAAAAGGGGCTGCAACGGATCTGATAAAAACTGATCCAGATTTGAACACTGTCCTGACGTCAGGACAGTGGCGCTACGGCTATTGGGCCAACTCCACCAATCAGGAGGAGACAGCCACGGCCATTGCCGTTCGAAAGCGCTGGAGACGCTGTAGTACATATGCCAGGCCTGTAAGTGGCGCTGTAGTCTGCCACAAAAGCAGCGAAGAAGACTTCCCGCCCATAGTTACCATGGTTACCCTTCTGTTTATTCTCCGCTGTGGCTTTCTTTCTCCCTCCCCGAGGCAAGCGTTTGCTCCCGCTGCAATGCAATCCCTCCCCGTCGAGGCAAGCACTGTAATTCTCTCCGGTTAGTCCACCAGCAGATGACAAACACCCACCTCTCCGCCTCTTCCAAGGAACGAGGGGGCTGTGCGGCAGAGTTTCAGTTTCTTTCGCCGGTCAAGATGTCCGTTAAAGTTTAAATCTTCCGGACAAAATTAGAAAAGTGCCGGTCAAAGGTCTTCTTTGTTATTTATTGAGCTTTAAAACAAATGAATAACGACTATATAATAAAACACGGAGGACGGAGATCTCTTTTTCTCCCCCTCTTCTGACAGCCCAGCAGCTGATCAGAGCACGGCTCACCTCTCCTGCAGGGGGGCGTGGTCAGCAGAATCAGACCCGTAGACAGCAAACAGCAAATAGAGCGAAATGAGGCATCGCTAAAATGCATGATCTGTTTGGTATTTTGAAAACAGAAACGTATAAATATACCTTTATATAGGTATGGCCCTACAATATATAATTTAAATATAGCATGATAGGTCCACTTTAAGATTATCGAGTTGGCCTTCACAAAAAATGCCAGGGAATATTAAGTAAGTGTAAGTTTATCTTCTCCACAGTGAAATACATATTTGATCCGTGTCCAGTTATAATAGTACTAGTAGTTAGTAATTTGAAATAAACCTATGAATTTGATTGTACCTCTATCGAGGGGGCGGGGTTAGGGTGTAGAGTGATACAGAGCTACAGTGCAACCCTTTTTGTTATCATTAACAGGTTGATTAATGGATGGGTGGCCTATTGGTTGAAATTGGTTGGGACTAGCTCAAATAAAATATCTGTTTATAATTAGTTTAACAGTAAGGAAAGATGATTGGATTTAAAGGTGGGGTAGGTAAGTTTGAGAAACCGGCTCGAGATACACTTTTTGTTATATTCCATGGAATGCTCTTAACATCCCGATAGCAATGAATATCTTAAGTGCTTTGACAAAAAATCCATAAAAAAATATCATCTGTGGAAGCCGTAATACTGTAAAAAGCACGACCGATCATTTTAGCCGGCCCGGCTAAAATAACTGGATGGCCTACCTGCCTGTCAGCCTTCCATCTGTACAGCTGTGTATTTTCAAATTCTAGCACACTCGAGCTGGTTTCTCCAAAATTACCTACCCCACCTTTAATGTAAAAATATAAAGAAATGTATTTATTTTGTCATTTTCTTTTGGCATATATTGAGATTTAAAAGGGTTAAAAAGGCATTTGTCGCTTTATCTCGACAACAACATCTTTTAATGGCAGAACATCTGAAGCATTTGCCTGATGGTTGACCATTTTTATTTACCTGTACATCACACACATGGCATTTGAATAAATCAAGAGTTAATAATTTGACTTGTAATTGACAGGCCCTGCAGGATCTCGGCCTTCCGACTGGCGCAGAATCTAAAGCGGAGCCCATTGTTGAAGTGGAAGGAACCAAGGAAGTAGTGAAAGCTGCTAGCACGGCCTCTAATGCATCGGACGAAGTATGTTCCTCAGTTCCTCCCTCTGAGAATTCTCTTTAAAAAGATCGTCATGTGTGTTTACCGGCCAATGTTTGTTAATTGCTTCAGAGCGGTCCGGGTCCTATCTTAACCAAACATGGGAAGAACCCTGTGATGGAGCTGAATGAGAAGCGCCGCAGCCTGAAATACGAGCTGTCTGCAGAGACGGGGGGCTCCCATGAAAAGTGCTTTGTCATGGAGGTGAATCAGCGTTATCACATACAAGAAAAACACAAAGGTTTACTGTTGGGTTCTTTTGGAGGGTTTAGCGTCTGCGGACTCTAAATGGTAGAATCAAATAAGATTACACACTGTAATGTATGTAAGTTTAAAAAGCACAAACACTTTGATGCTTTATCTTTTTCCTGTCCATCAGGTGGCGGTTGATGGAGAGAAGTTCAAAGGGAGAGGCTCTAATAAGAAGGAGGCGAAGTCGTACGCTGCCCTCGCTGCTCTGGAGAAGCTGTTCCCGGAGGAGTGTGGCGTGTCAAACACGGACAGAAATGCTCCCAAGAAGAAAGTCACCTACACTGACATGGTAACTCATCTAGTTCATGATATGATATATTGTTTATCTTGTTAGTTTTGCTGAACTTGTAGTCCCAAACCATAAGTTCCCACGATCCTTAAAAGTGTGTGAATTTGAGTGGAAAAAATGATGGCCAATGAAATGAAGTTTTGACTCATTCGTGTTGTGTGTGAGCTTCTGTAAAGACTACCGCTTCGCATTATGAAAATGATCTGTTGTACCATTAATCATCATCGTGGCTTTAAGGTTTTGTTTCTGTATAAATGTTTAATAAAACTTTTAGTTCCTTGGTTGAATATCAAAATTGTTACACAAGCATTAGCTATTAACATCAATTATTCGTCCATTTCCTGTTCAACAGCACATCCCGGGGTTCGGCACTATCCGCGGCATTCCTTCAGACTCGGGGTCTCGGGGCTGGGGTCCCAACAGAGGTCGAGGCAGGGGCCGAGGAAAGCAGTTTTCCTCAGGACCGAGCTATAACAAGAGTAAAGAATTTGCACTCACTTGATTTCAGCTTGGTCTTGCAAAGACAATCCTTCCAAGATCCTTTTAAATACACTTCATACGTCTGTAAAGAAACCAACTAAATGTTAATTTATTTCCTTTATTTCAAAAGCTAACTACAGTTATGAGGGCGGGGCTGGCGCAAGCTATCGTAAGTATTTATTACTAACCGAAAAGTCTTTGCAGTCCCCCTAACATAACTAGTGAAAGTCGACATTTGTTTCCCTTGATAGACGTGTTTTCCATGCTTGTTTTTGTTTATTTATAACGTCACTGAATTAAAAAATAGACATTGTTTGAAACTGATTCAAGAAAATAATAATGTTAATAATAATCGTTATTTGTATAGCACATTTAAAAAAAACAATAACAACAAATTGCTTTACATAAAAATGTTTAAAGAAAAGAATATATAACTACACACAGAAATGAACAAATATGCATTAAACAAAGATCCATTCAACTTTAATAGGATAATAAGGAGTCATTGAAATGCCTTTTTGTAAAAGTGTCTTGTCTGTCCTTCAGAGAAACCGTATGGAAGCTATGCAGCCAGCACCACAGCCACAGGCCCCCCCGCATCAAGCAGCAGCGTTGGCTACGGCACCTTTTATCCAGAAGGCAGTAGCACCAGCACATATGTCTCCCCGCCCGTCTCCAGCTCCGACACCGGCACCACACAGGGAGAAAGCTACCAGTCCATGCCTCCGCCCGCCGACCAGGAGAGCCCCTACAGCTACGGCTACGGAGACGAGAAGAAGAAGATGCTGACCCAGAGTCAGGCGCAGAGCCCGGGGGGAAACTACTCCATGTACAGCACGGCTTACCCCAGCTCAGTGACGGGCGGACAGATGTATAACACTCACGGTGAGGGAGGAGGGAGTTGAATTTAACTGATACAATCAAATACAAATGTTCTTCCTGCTAAAGGTTTTTATGAATCAATAAAATGTTTATGTTTTTGGTGTACAAGTGATTTCTCAGGAGAAACCCTCCTTTGGCATAAACTTAACTTGGATGAAACGTCACTGTACTATCCAAGGTAACTGATTCCATTCATTGCCATATCTCAAAAAACGTCTGGAAATCAGTTCAAATTTGGCACAGATCACTTCTTAGACTTAGTCTAATTACAATATTGACGTTAAAGGGGTCACAACAACGTTTTGTCTGGATATAACTTATCACAGGGATGCAAACTTGTCACCTTTCGGCGAAATTCGCCGTTTTGAATCCAAAATAGGTCGTTTGTGTGATTCATGTAGATCTGCAATAAAAATATTTTCGGGGTATGGGGGGGGGGGGGGGTCTGTTATGTGCCATCATGACACGCATGGTGTTCTTTTTTTATATATTATATAATGCAGCGCGAGCTGTGTGCTCGAGTCTTCCTGCCTGTCGGCTCTGCTCATGGATGTATAATAAGGCTCTGCCGCTCCGCTTTGATGGTCTAGCTTAATTAGCTACATTACCTACGGGTGCGTTCGTTAATATTAACTGCGCGGTCCGGAGTCACTGTGGCACAGACTGGACTGCTGGTGAACAGCTGTTAGAACGGGCCGTTCAGGTGTTCAGAGCAGAGCACCCTGTCGGAGTGGCAGAGCGTGATGTGCACTGAAAAGTGTTCCTGTCGCAATATTATCGTTGAGCTAGCTAACTAGCATACATTGTCACTATCTGCTAACGTTAGCTTTAGCCTTAGTTTTCTAATAGTTTTTTTTCATAGGCTATAAACGGAGGTGGTATAAGTATATATCTTGTACTTGAGTAAAAGTAGAAGCACTCAGATCTTGTACTTGAGTAAAAGTAGAAGTACTCAGGTCTTGTACTTGAGTAAAAGTAGAAGTACCAGAGTGTAGGAATACTCTGTTACAGTAAAAGTACTGCGTTCAAAATATTCCTCAAGTAAAAGTATTATCATTAAAATATAGTTAAAGTAGCGACAGTAAAAGTAGTCATTGTGCAGATTGGTCCATTTCAGAATAATATATATGATATGTTTTATAATGATTGATCATTAAAGTGTTCTCAAAGCTGGTAAAGGTGCAGCTAGTTTGAATGACTTTGTATACTGCAGGGTAGCTTGTGAATTTACTCCAGGTGGAACGAAAGTCTGATTTAACACTTGATTATATTTCACATCATTCATCCACATCTGTAAAGTAACTAAAGGTATTAAATACATGTAGTGGAGGAAAAGTACACCATTTACCTCTGAACTGTAGTGGAGAAGAAGAACAAAGTAGCAAAACATTGAAATACATAAATAAAGTACAAGTATCTCAAAATTGTACCCAAGTATAGTACTTGTTGAGTTTATGAACTTAGTTACTTTACACCACTGGCTATAAAGATAGAAAGACTAAGCCTTGCACAGAGACATGAAAATACGTTTTCAAAATGCTCAACAGTGCTGCCAAAATTATAAACTGACTGCTACACAATTCAAATAAATGCTTTTATACATTTCTATTAGATGTGACTCTTTGGTGTTTCTGTTATTATTAACACTGCTGCTTTAGTTGTTCTGACTGCTAACATCCTCTGTTATTCCTCATTTTAAAGCCGATATTCCGTGGGGTTGGGGGGCTCGGATCCTTGTCACCTTTTTCATACCTGATGAGTTTGCATCCCTGTTATCAATTCATAGGCCGATTATGACAATTTCACTCAAAGGTCTAATAAAAATAAAGTTATGACGTGTTGGATACAAACTGCAACTGGACTTAATCCACATCCTGCTTTAAAAGGGCCCTATTAAGCATGTTTTCAGGTCTCATCGTTTTCTGTGCCTCTAGTCTACTGTGACATGTCTGACAAAGCTCTTTATTTTTCTCATACTGCCTGTCTTTTCACCCTCTGTCTGAAACCAGAGCCCAGTCTGCTCTGTTTGGTCAACTGCTTAGAGATGTCCCGCCCCTTAGCTTATCACGTACAATGTGTTGGGGCACTAGCCAAAAGAAGTGTGAGTGTTACATAGTGATGTCACTATATTACGGAACTAAACAAAGGAGGCCAATGGTGGTGTTTCAGGCAGGGGGGGAGTGTGTGGGAGAGAAACTCCCTCATGAGGAACCACACAGATGTTATCCTTTGTAGACCATTTACATGCACAAAACACACTACAGGAGAAAACCCCCAAAAGCATAATGATGTATCAGACCCATCATATAACACCTTCTGGTTTGTCCACAGATTGGGGGTACCAGTCGTCCTCCGAGAATCAGAATCAGAGTTGCAGCTCGTACCAGGACTTCGGAGGACAGAACCAGAACAACATGCATTACTAATCATCAGCGTACAACCTTCTCACCTCACTATGTCGTGTTTTTGTTGCGTTCTCACATCAATAGCTCTTGGACATTTGAGTTATCTTACTTTACTAACCATAACAATGGTGATCTCGCTAAGTGGTCCTACGATGCTGGTTAACAACTCGGTAAATCAACCCAGTAAATCAACCCAGGGTTTCTCTGTCCGGCTGAGAGTGCGTTCAAGTAAAAGGGGCGGGGTTAACAACATCGACCAATAACAAACCTGCACAAGCGTACAGACTGCGCAGCGTCATACGTCAATGAATGAGTCATCTGTAATATTAGACAAGTATGAAGAATTTAAACTTTATGCATCCGTGAGTTAAACACATAATCCAGGATAAAGCAACATAGCTGCAAAGAGCAGGAGGGACGGCAAAAGAAACTACTGACTGTTAGAATGCGTAAATAAACAGCTTTATAATATCACTGCCCCATTTTAGACACAAGTGGATCCGACACTTGAATTACCTTTGAGTGTTTCGTCAACTGAATGTGTTTAAAATATTTTTTTGTGGAATAGAAAAGATATTATACGTCCCCACAAATAATAAAATTCAAAAATGTTACCGTAGTAAACAGGCTTATTTTTATATATTAAAGACAGCTGTGGTTTATTAAACGTTCATCTAAGTGTGTTTACCGCAGGTGTCATAATAGTCAGATCTTTCTGAAGATGGGCGGGGATATTCTGTTAATTTACATGTTCACACAGTCGGCGTTGTATTGCCGCCCGTCTTGCCTGCATATACTGCAGTTTCCTTCAGCCTGGAATATAACTATTGCTTTAAACTCCCCACACAGAGCTCTGATTGGTCAGCAGGCGGTGCTTACACTCGAATCTCTTATCTCGAACATTACCTGCTCCGGAGCATAAGTTACCATGGCGATTTACCCGGGTAAATAGTGAACCAGCGTCGTAGTACTGAAAATACAGATTTAACCCTGAAGTGACCTCACTGACCCCAAATCCTCTTCTTAGTACAGGCCTCTGTTATGGCGCATTTCCATTGCAGCGCGTAGCTCGCTTTAAGCGTGCCGTGTCGTGCCGTCCCCTTTTTTGGTTGTGCTTCCACTAGGCCTCGTTCCGGCGCGGCACGGCGCGGGGCCACTTTTTCCCCTCTTTTCTGGCCCTAGAAAATTGTGGTTCTATCGGGGCCAACAAACAGGGCTGAGTCGGGCTGAGTATGCTAAACTATGGCGCATTTCCATTGCAGCGCGTAGCTCGCTTTAAGCGTGCCGTGTCGTGCCGTCCCCTTTTTTGGTTGTGCTTCCACTAGGCCTCGTTCCGGCGCGGCACGGCGCGGGGCCACTTTTTCCCCTCTTTTCTGGCCCTAGAAAATTGTGGTTCTATCGGGGCCAACAAACAGGGCTGAGTCGGGCTGAGTATGCTAAACTAGAGAGAGGAGCGCTGGCAAGAGGGCTAGAACTACAACAAGATGGACATATTTGACCGTGATTTAATTGTAATACACGTTTCAAAATGATGCCGAAGTAACAACATACTGATACCGGTTAGTAAAAACCATGAATTAATGCTTTGTCAAGTCTGCAGACAGACGGCAGGCGAAAAACCTTTTAAAATTCGTGTTTTTCTAGATGGAGATTGGCTAAGCTAACGCAGTATATGCCCCGACCGTCCACACTCACAACAACGGCCTATACAGACATAAATTAAGCAGCGACTGTATTCACCATGACACAGGCAGTCTGTGGTGTGTACTTGTTTAACTTTTGTCGAGTTTCTGAACATATATAAGGAGCTGTGAGCTCTGAGTGCTCACAGCTAACGGCTGCGTTGTGTTTCTGGATTTCTCATTGAAGATGACGTCACGGCTCCGCCTACACTGCGTTACTACCCAGTTCCTAAACTGTAATGGAAGCGCAGCATGAAGTGAGTCGGCCCTGTTAAGGCCCAACGCGGCCAAGCCGTACCGAGCCGTACCGAGTGTGGCCGAGGCCGACCGTGTAGTGGAAATGCGCCATTAGAGAGAGGAGCGCTGGCAAGAGGGCTAGAACTACAACAAGATGGACATATTTGACCGTGATTTAATTGTAATACACGTTTCAAAATGATGCCGAAGTAACAACATACTGATACCGGTTAGTAAAAACCATGAATTAATGCTTTGTCAAGTCTGCAGACAGACGGCAGGCGAAAAACCTTTTAAAATTCGTGTTTTTCTAGATGGAGATTGGCTAAGCTAACGCAGTATATGCCCCGACCGTCCACACTCACAACAACGGCCTATACAGACATAAATTAAGCAGCGACTGTATTCACCATGACACAGGCAGTCTGTGGTGTGTACTTGTTTAACTTTTGTCGAGTTTCTGAACATATATAAGGAGCTGTGAGCTCTGAGTGCTCACAGCTAACGGCTGCGTTGTGTTTCTGGATTTCTCATTGAAGATGACGTCACGGCTCCGCCTACACTGCGTTACTACCCAGTTCCTAAACTGTAATGGAAGCGCAGCATGAAGTGAGTCGGCCCTGTTAAGGCCCAACGCGGCCAAGCCGTACCGAGCCGTACCGAGTGTGGCCGAGGCCGACCGTGTAGTGGAAATGCGCCATTAGACCGGTTGTAGGTGACGGATGCAGGCTCCTCTTCTGATCAGAGGGTTCCGCTCCAACCTCCCTAATGTCATTATGTCTTCTCTGTACGGTTATGTTTTTTCCATCTAGTAACCTTGTTCTGTATCAGTACATATGGTTTTTATTTCTGCTTGTACTTTTGACCTGAACATGTATTTCAGTTTCTTCTTTCTTAAATAAATGACTCTTATTTTGAAAAATGTTTTACTTCCAATCTGTTTAATTATTTAATAGACAAGTACAACGTTACAATATAGCCCTAACCTTGCAATCCTGAATTCAGATTTGTAATCACTTTATTAAGGGGCACACCACAAATTTAATTTTGCTCTTACAATGACATTGAAATAGGTTTAAAATGAAATATCAAAGTATAGGAGGCTTACATATCTGAACTGTTAGTCTCAGTTTGAGTTTGAGAAAACACTAATACATTTCCCATAATGCTACTCGCATGGCTTCTTGTATTACACTTTCCTGCCTTATAAACAAGCAAATCTTTCAAACTCGGACATCAGAGTTGACATTTACTTCTGAAAGCCTCCTACAGAGCCAAATAAGAAATGACACGACTGTATTACATTGGTGAGAATTTACCACCTGGCAAGGTTTCTTTTTTTAAATTAAAGTTAGTAGAGTGCTTATTTTTTCAGGCCCACGTATGTGAATAGAATCTGAAATGATCAACGCTAGTTGCTCATCAACTGTCAATGTAGAAATATTTCTTCTGTTATGCCTTCTATTGACAGTTTGATTTTGTCAGGCAAAAAGTAAACACAGTTTATAATGAACTCCTGATGGCCTTTTAGCTGTTTAACGTAATATCATGGTTTCAAAGTGAGAAGAACGCAGTATATAGTTGTTTATTGTACTATTTGTGAAAATAGTTTGTTTCAGAAGTTAAATGATACAAAGCTGCATTACTTAAGACTACAGTTTCACCTTGCTGTCAGCATTCGTTGTGCTTTAAGTTTACGCATTAAGCTAGGGAAATAAACTCAGTGAGATATTTATTTATCTTATTTATAAATGATCTTAAAAAGTGGAAGCAGACTGAAGAAATTGAAGGAAAAAACTGTGATTAACACTGAGGTGGAGTCTGGACATCGGCTATAATAACCGTTGTGGATCACATGTATCTCAGATGAGTCAGGGTGAGCAATGATCAGGCCCTGCTCCGTGTCCCGGGGCGGGACGCCTCCTCTCCAGGAATGCTGATAAAAGGACGGGCAGGAAGAGCTCTGCGAGTGTCCCTCAGCTCGTCCTGAGCTCACCACTTATCAGCTGTGAGTGTTTTTTATCTTCGTCTCTGACATTATCTCTCCAGACTGCAAGTTGTTTTTCTTGTCAGCCAGTTTGTTTTTTTCTATGAGAGGAATGAGGCATTAGATACTTTATTTAGCTTTTCTAGTATCACTGCTGACTAGGGGACACACACGTGCATGATGGCTGAGAGAAAGAGGATCGTTGTATGGAGCTATTTCACTACTGTCAATGACAACTTAGCGAACTGTGATGTGTGCAAGAAGGCAGTTTGCTACTGTGGCCACTTTGTATTGTTATAAAGTATCGGTATCGGTATCGGCGATACTGGCCCTGAAATACTTGGTATCGGATTGAATCCAGATTTTGTGGTATCGCAATCTGTGTGTTTCTTAATTAAGAGAAGCAGAGGTGCAATTACATGCTTTAACAAACATGAAGTTGTGACCTTTGACCCTCATTGCATCACACATGGCTGCTGTGATTAGCTTCCATTAGCTACAGCTTGGACATGTCAGGCTGCAGCCAATCACAAGTCACCTTAAGGCACAAAAGCAAGCTACTTTTGTTGAGAGATGTAGGAAGGAGAGAGGAAGCGTAGGCCAGATGGTATGATGTTGCTGCGGTTTGTGCTCTGTTCCTCTTCTGCATGTGTTGATTTCATGTTTGCTGCTTTGGTCTAAATCTCTTATTTGAGCTGCATTTGGTTTGGCTGCTTACTGTTGATCTGATTGTTTTTTTTCAAAGATGGCACTTTCACTGGTTTACATCTTAATTGCTGCCATTCATGTGGCCTACTGCTATCCTACTGCCTTCGAGAACTTGGAGGCAACTGGTAGTGAGTATAACTTTACACAGCTTCTTCATGATTTCTTGTTAGTTATATCAGAGGGATGTGTTGCTCCTCACACTGTCGGCTTTTTAAGAGTTTATTTTTCATTCCCTCACAGAAAACCGAACCTCAATTAAGTTCCTGGCTGTGGGAGACTGGGGTGGTGTGCCCTATCCGCCCTACATCACCGCTGTGCAGAAGACTACTGCTCGGGAGATGAGTAAAGTAGCAGAGCAGATGGGAGCTGACTTTGTTCTGTCCCTTGGCGATAACTTCTACTACAGAGGTGTGGACAGCGTGGACTCTCCTCGGTTTCAGGTCAGTTGAGTAAACTGGAAATATGGGGCATGAAATGTGAAGCAATATTGTGTAAGGTGGGTTAAAAACAAAGAGCTTGTTTCTCATCTTAATCTTCTATCAGGACACGTTTGAGACTGTGTACACGGCCAAGTCTCTCAAAGTCCCCTGGTATGTGCTTGCTGGCAATCATGACCATAAAGGGAACGTCAAAGCTCAGATTGAGTACAGTAAGAAATCGGACCGATGGTAAGGATGAACCTAAACATTTATATAATAAATAACTTGCCTTTAGTCTAATAAAAGAAAAACTCAAAGGAATACTTAACTTCCAAAATGACCCTTTTTAATATCAATTACTTGACCATGTTTTTTTTTATAATATGTTTTTCCTTACATGCTTTCATGGGGAACTTTACCTGAAAGAAAAGTCTTGAGGAATTCAAGTAATGGAGGCCTTGCGGCTGCGAGTACTACTGTTTTTTTTTTTATTTGGTGTTTTTTTAAGGGTAACTTATTCTCAAATTAATGTGATTGCGAAGTAAGCGCAAGATATGACTTGTACTGCACAAATTGAGTTTCTTATTGAAAGTCCCAATTTACATAAATTCATCAAAGCTTTTTTCTATTTTTGGATTCTTCGCTCACTGTGAAGTCATGTTCTCTTTTCTTAATATTAAAATATATATATATAATGAATGAAATCATAACTTTATTACAGACTCAGGGTCCAGATACAAGACATTACATATAATAAATTACATACACAGCATAAAAAAAAATTCATAATTTAATTCAGTGTCCTACAAAGAGACAACTATACCAATGTCTCCACAGCTGTAATTGGTAGCGTGTAGTACTAAACCTTATGTTTGATAAGGCCAAGAGGATTTCATTAAGCAGCAAATACATTTATACATGAGATTTCTTAAAACAAACAGATAGATAGATAGACAAGGTAGAAAACAAATGTTGTTGAGGCAGTAAGCATAGCATATTAAAAAAAATACCCCTCTTGTGGGTTATCCAATTACATCAGTTTTGGTCAAAGACTTACGAACAAGATGACAAGTTTCAAAACGTATAAAAATAGAGCGTTAGTAATTGACATACAAATGATCATTTCATCAACCTATTGTTATTGTCACAACCCTGCTATCCGTAACCTCCTCAGGAGGTTCCCCTCTTACTATTACGAGCTGAACTTCCGGATTCCCAACACTGGGAAGACCCTAACCATCATCATGCTCGACACCATAATGCTGTGCGGCAACTCTGACGACTTCCTGGACGAGAAGCCTCGCGGCCCTCTGCGTGGGGTGGATGCCAACCGCCAGCTGACGTGGTTACAGGAGCGACTGGCTCGCTCCACGGCAGACTTCCTGTTGCTGGCTGGCCACTACCCCGTGTGGTCCGTGTCTGAACACGGGCCCACAGAGTGTCTGCTGCAGAGGCTCCATCCTCTCCTCAAAAAATACAACGCCACTGCTTACTTCTGCGGGCATGACCACAATCTGCAGGTAGGTTCATGTAAGCTCTGTTGGTATTAATCTGCATGACTTTCTTCACATTAACCTTCTTGTTTTTGTACCCCGTACAGTATATTGAAGAGTCTGGTGTGGGCTATGTGGTGAGTGGGGCTGGAAACTTCCTGGATCCTGATATCCGCCACTGGAACCATGTACCCAAAGGTTCAGTGAAGTTCTTCACAGGCCAAGCTTCAACTCTGGGAGGCTTCGTCCATGCAGAAGTCACCAAGAACAAGATGATCCTGACCTTCTTCCAGGCTATAGGCACGTCTCTCTACCGCACGGTCCTCAGCCAAAGGAACTTTGAGTAGACTAGCTCATACAGTATGAGTAGTGTAACTTCAGATCACAGAAATGGATCATAACCCTGTGTTTTAATCGTTGGCATTAATATTTCGATGCAATTCATAATGTGTATTTTAAAAGAGAATCAACTTGTTTTACATGTAAATCTATTGTTAAAAGAAAATAATAAATGTTTTTTTTGTAAAGAATTTGTCAGCATGTGGATTTGCAAGATGGAAATATTTTCTTATGAAGACAAAGAGTTCAGAAGACTGTGGTTCATAGAAGTGCTTAGTGTCGTCTGCAAATGCAACCATGACCAGATCTGTTGGTCTGAATGAGTAAGCAGTTTTAGTTTTGACTTGAAAGAGTTCTGAGGCTTTTTTTATGAATTAATGTATTTTACAGTAAGACTGCTCAATCCCTTTCTTGTCAGGTCTGGTACATGTGTCGGAAGGTGGCACTGGTCTCCTGCTCTCTCCCAAATTGAGCTTTTCCCTCTACCAACTACCTAACTTCACTCCTTCCACCTTTGAATTCCATGCCGTCACAGTAACCCATCCTATACAATTAACCATTGTTGTTCTCTACCGTCCACCAGGCGCCTTGGGGGACTTCTTGGAGGAATTGGATAATCTCCTCTCACACATCCCTGAAACTGGCCCTCCTGCTGTACTTCTCGGAGACTTCAACCTCCAGACAGGGAAGATAGCTGAACGAACATCTCTTTTAACCACCTTTGCTTTCTCACTATCTCCATCCCCACCAACTCATAAAGCTGGCAATGTCCTTGATCTCATATTCTCAAGGAACTGCACTACTTCTAACCTCTCTGTAAACCCGCTTCACACCTCGGATAACGTTTTCATATCTTTCTCTCTACCTCTTTCCAAACATAACAAACTAATCTCTTCTAATTCTGCACCTGTCCGCCGTAACCTTCGTTCCCTCTCCCCTTCTACTTTGCCTCATCGGTCCTCTCAGCCCTCCCTTCCTCTGACTCGTTCCAACTCCTGCCTCCAAACTCTGCTGCAGAAACTCTCCTCTCTACTCTTTCATCCTCTCTGGACTCTCTCTGTCCTCTCGCATCTCGGCAGGCTCGTCAGTCCCCTCCTGCTCCCTGGCTAAATGACGCACTGCGTGCTAATAGAACCATCCTTCGGGCAGCAGAGCGGAAACGGTGGAAATCCAAACACCCTGACAACCTCCTAACCTATCAGGCTCTCCTCTTTCTCTGCTTCGATCTCTCAGGCAAAAAGCACTTTCTTTCAAGATAAGATCCAATCTTTCTATTCCAAAAAACTATTTTCCATCTTTTCCACCCTCTTAGAACCCCCCAAAGCCCCTTCCCCCTCCTCCCTTCTGTCAAGCGACTTTGTCAACTACTTTGAAAAAAAGGTTGATATTCGCTCTTCTTTTTCTGACTCACCTTTACTCACCACTGGGTCACCTGACCCACCTTTCACACACTAACCTCCTTTTCCCCTCTCTCTCCAAGTGAGGTTCTTACCCTCATTACCTCTGCCCGTCCTACCACTTGTCCTCTGGACCCTATCCCCTCAAACCTCCTTCAGACTATCGCTCCTGATATTCTACCGTTTCTCACCCATTTCATCAACACTTCTCTAACTTCTGGTCACTTTCCAAACAGTCTCAAGGAGGCAAGAGTAAACCCTCTCCTAAAGAAACCCACTCTCAACCCGTCTGATGTTATAAACTACAGGCCTGTCTCTCTCCTCCCGTTCCTGTCTAAAACACTTGAACGCGCTGTCTTTAAACAACTCTCCTGTTATCTCCATCAGAACAACCTTCTTGATCCGCACCAGTCTGGTTTCAAGGCAGGTCACTCCACAGAAACGGCTCTCCTTGCAGTCTCTGAGGAACTGCACACGGCTAAAGCAGCCTCCCTCTCCTCTGTCATCATCCTTTTGGATGCTGCATTCGACACGGTGAACCATCAGATCCTCCTTCGCATTCTCCAAGAACTTGGAGTCTCAGGCTCTGCACTTTCCCTCCTCACCTCATACCTCAAAGACCGCACCTACAGGGTAACTTGGAGAGGGTCCGAGTCCGACCCTTGTCAATTAACTATAGGGGTCCCTCAGGGCTCTGTTCTTGGTCCCCTCCTCTTCTCCTTGTACACAAACTCGCTCGGATCAGTCATTAGCCCGCATGGTTTTTCATACCACTGCTACGCTGACGACACCCAATTAATTCTGTCCTTTCCCCGCTCAGAGACCCAGGTTGTCGCACGCATCTCTGCTTGTCTAGCTGACATCTCTGTGGATGTCTGCTCACCACCTCAAGCTCAACCTTGTCTACCTGCATGTGCCATCCGACCGCTGCAGCTCATCCAGAATGCAGCGGCTCGTCTGGTCTTCAACCTTCCAAAATGTTCCCACACCACGCCGCTCCTCCGCTCACTTCACTGGCTTCCAGTAAGTGCTAGAATCCACTTCAAGACAATGGTACTTGTGTGCCATGCTGCGAATGGATCTGGCCCTTCCTACATCCAGGACATGGTTAAACTGTACACCCCAGCACGTGCACTCCGCTCTGCATCGGCCAAACGGCTCGCTGCACCAGCACTGCGAGGGGGACCCAAGTTCCCATCAGCAAAAACACGTCGGTTTGCTATCCTGGCTCCAAAATGGTGGAATGAGCTCCCCATTGAAATCAGGACAGCAGATAGCTTACACATCTTCCGGCGCAGACTGAAAACTAATCCTCTTTCGGCTCCACTTCAAGCGATAGAATTACTAACAAAGAATTGCTAACAAAGCACTTGTATACTAGTAAAGGACTGGCTTATCTAAAGCCAGTTGAGTAGCACTTGAAATGTTTTAGCTCTATGAAACCTGATGTACTTATATGATTCTGTTTTCTTCAAGTTTGTATCTTGGTCGAATGCACTTATTGTAAGTCGCTTTGGATAAAAGCGTCAGCTAAATGCAATGTAATGGAAGAAATTATACCTCAATTTTATACCTCTGGTAACTGCTCCAAGTTTGCACTTATCTAAACTTGTACATCCAAATACTTAATCTTCCTGTGCTCCGATTACTTCCTGCTAACAGGAGGAGACTGGGTAGGAATGTAACTGTTTGCTCTCTATTCATAAACAGTAGCTAAATATGACCGAGTAACTCAGTAGGTGCTTTTGTTCTCTTTATGAGCCACCATAAACTTGCAGTTATGTACATCTAAGCCATTAAAATAAGTACTTTATTCCCTTAAACTTGCCTGCTAACATACAATCTGGAAGGATAAGATGTTTTAGTAGGGTTGGGCAGACTCAAACTAGAGACAATCTTGCCATGAGATTACACCAGCTGTGATGCCAAGTGGGGGTGGAGCATTGGCTACATGCCCACTCCCTGCCCCTACTTTACACATCTGTAACGTTCCCTGACTGCTTCTAAGGTTGCGGCTCTATCACGGTCATAAATCTGTCAAATACCTCGGTCTGGTAATTGTTAATTTGTTGAGAATAGACAGAATTGCATCACTAAAACATTCCCACATTTTAGGTACTAGACTGGTTGGCATAACATTTTTGCTTTTAGATAAGTGGATACCGTGCTGAGAACAAAACAACTTTTTCCAAGCCATTCACCTGTTTAGAGGCTTTGACTGAATATTTCCCTCTAACGCAGGGATCAGAAGGCATACAAGAATCTCACAGTGCACCTTAATGTGCAGGCAACATTTTGATTGCTTTCATTTGCAAAATTAAATGTGCAAATGTCCCAAATACAATGTTGTATTTGGGACATCACTCAGCCTTTTTTAATATGGGCCATCAAAAGCCAGTGTTTTAAATACTGACATGACCTGATTGCCTGCTGCTGAAGGTACTAAGAGGCCAAGACTTCCACAGTCCGTGTTCTTCTGTCCGTAACAGAGAACCACCTGGCCTGCCAACAGAGGATTAGGCTGAATGACAGCAGATTGGCAGGGAGTGACGGCAACCAGGATAAACTCAGCCAACCAATGAAAAAACATTAACCTGGGGGCATAGCAGAACAGCAGGGTTTCTGTTTGTTCTCCCTTCTCCAATGTTGAGTTGTTTAGATTTACTGCCCTTAATAGTTCAAAAGAAATGCATACAGTTAATGTAAATGACCATGGTATGCTGGTTAATGGCTTTAAACATCTCCAGACAGACGAGGATGTGCCAAGATGTCTTATTGCATAATGTAGTTAAATGCAGTAATCATTGTTCTCATTGTCTTGACCACAGTCTGACTATAGCATTGCTGACTCAAGTGTGTTGTCCTGATCCAATCAGGATGAGTTACAGTCTGCTGGTGTCATGCCATATCAGACTGAGAGCTGGAACTGAGAACTGAGTCAATGCCAGAAATAAATCCTCTGAGGTTAAGCCGTCACCGTAGGCTAAAGGACAATAAATGATAGCTAAACCATGACTTACTGACAGCAGAGCAAAAGAAAGCTTAATTGCACGTGAGACAGACTGATTTACAGTAAGTATATACAAACGTTGATCTTTCACCTACAGGCGACCTCAGTAGATGCCCTGTGGGGTTTGCAACAAGAAACAGTTTAAATGTATGACTAAAGCACCTAAAACTAATTATTTTTGTAATAAACACAGCTCAAATGACAGTCACAATGTGAAAAGGGTTGCTCCTCCCTGTTATAAACCTACATGGAATTGTCAGCTGATGCTAGTGCGTGCTAGCTAGCCTGATTAGCATGTTGTATCCTTAAAACATGTTAACTTTGATATTAATTGCTAATTTTATGAAGCAATGCCATATCGCAGACAAATGGAAACTAGCAATTGAGACCATGAACTCATTGAAACATGTCTAAGATAATAAATCAAGTAAAAAGCAATTATCTTATACTCTATGCAATCTGACTTCTTCTTGCAAACAATGGACGCACCCAGTGCTGGCCATAAGAAATGAAGAATTAAAAAGCTCGTATAAGGTCAAATAACTATCTATGACCACATTTTAGCACTTGTGAAACCTATCAAACTGCAATGACAAAGAGGAACATGCTCAATTTTGCATACATATGCACAAAAGAAGAATACAGGATAGAGATGACTGCTAATACAACTGCTAATTAGCATGTAACCGAATGGAAGCCATGCTCATAATGTAATGTTATTAATTGAATTCCATGTTTTTCGTTTACCCTTTATATTATGTTAATCAATGTTACATTTCTTGAATTCTGATGATGCACTTTTACTGCACAACTGTACACATTTTGAGTCCTTGTTGGTCACAGGTGTTTTGTTAAATAGCTACATATGTATGTTTCCCCAACTGTCACCCAATGTCCAGGACTGCAGCGCATTAATCCTGCGCTCACATGTTCCAGATAACAGCTAATCCAAAAATGTGTCTACGTGTTAATGTTATGTTATCAGATGTTCGTTGATCAGAAAGCTCATTATTTATTCTATAGTGTAGGTCGGATATAGACAGTGGAACATTAAAACTGGGGTCATCTAGCACAGTGTTGAACCCTGCAACAGAAATACCCAGGGCCAGAAACGACACTATAGAAATTAAATTAAAACAGTGTGAACTGTGATGTTAGGGTCTGAAACCTTCCGGCATCTCACTTCCTCAGATTGACCTTTTTTCTTTATTGGCTCCACCTTAAACCCTAACCCCCCGGCAGCCCTTGAAAAGCTACTCTGCAGGGTCAGTGACGACTTTAGAGCACTGAGATCTCTTCTCTGACGAAATAGGATTAGAAAAACTTCCCCCAAATCAGAACTGAAAAATCCACATTCAGAAAGTTGTTGATATCCTAAATTAAAGCTGTAGGTGTTGAGAACTTTAATAAAAACTATAAGTAGAAGCAGAAATCCCAACAAATATTGTATCTCTTTCACTAGTTTTACACTGCATGCTTGCACCCCTTGTCATACAAGCAGAATAAACAATGTAAGCTTCAGAAGTTGTTCCACTGAGATTAGGCTGCGGCTGTCCGATTATCTAATTCAAAAGTAATAAAAGGATGCTGTATTAAAGGCTAAACTGCTTATCTAATCTTCTCTGCCTAATCTCAATCCCTCACTGAATAAGGGCACTCTAAAACTGGTTTTTTTTCTAACTTTGATGTTTGTCCAGAGAGAGACGGTGAAGGTGGAATAATCCCTTTTTTAGTTCTGGGCACAAACACAGGGAATTATTGAAAATGCTGATGTTTACCGTGTGTGTGATGTTGCAGCTTCATGTGCTATTAAATGCTTAAAATAAACCCCAAAATCTGTCTGTTTTTTGATGCCAACAAGCTAAAAGATATAGCTTCATAACTTCTGCTGTTACTACCTAAACTGACTGTACTTAAAGATCTGAGATCTGCAAAATCAAAAATGTATTTTACATCAATACCCAAATTGTGTCTTTAAAAATGTTTCATGTGAGCCGATCATTTTATTTCCAACATGTCTTATCATATAATGTTATTGCCTTTATGTCCATTTTATGTGTACTTCTGTAGCATTTTAATAGATATGACTTCTTTGAATCATATAACTTCATATCAAGGCCATCATTTAATACATGTCACACTTTTCAACCCCATTCACTACAAATACCCAGATGATAAAAGATTATTAGTAGACATGATCACTGTATTTCAAAATCTTCCTTTTTATATTGAATGAATCTTCTGCTTACTGTGCCTATGGCCTCACACAGTCATATTACCACACTCACCTCCACTAACTGAATTAACTACACCCTATAGGGAGTATCCGATCCTCCTGGGCCAGAAATATATCAAGTGTCAGAAATAAGATTGACGCACAAGTGATCTTATCTTAGTACTCAGCTTTATTTGACACAGTAGCTCACTTGGCTCTCCTGCAATGTGCTCTCTTCATCATGTCTCTTCAGATACAGTATAAGACAGGATATTCCAAAAATATATAACGCAACTTTAAGACGTGATTTTGGCTCTGTTCATGGCCAAATATCAATTCATTATAAATGAGGATTGTTTTATCTCGAATACAGTCACAAGCTCAACTTAACTCCATCTGAAGTTTGTCAATGATAGTAGAAACTCTACAAACATAAAAACAGGTGTAAGACGTGAGTCTGTTAGGAGAAGGTTAATAGTCACGATGCTGACTTGGCACAAATCCACGAGAAAAGTGAAAGCCATCCCACTGACTGTCCCTGGCTCTGATCCTGAAAAACTGTTCTGTTTGTCTTTTGTCTTAAATAGACACATCAGTTAGTCCGACAGAAATAAATCCATTCAGGAAAAGTCTCAATGCATAGTTTGCAAGTCTCTGCCGGCCATATGATGTTATTGGATTTGTGACAATCATTGATTTTCATGTGAACTTCCCAGTTACTTATTTCCTTTGTGTTTCAGAGGTGAAACATGGAGCTAAAGATTGTCTGAAAACCGTCTCTGGATCCTTCGTGCTGCCTCACGCATCACTCTCCTTTGGGATTTGGTGATTGTACGGCGGGCTGTTGACGTTGCTGAAGGAGTTGGGGAAAAAAGAAGGCATGTAAGGGATCACGGCCATTAGAGATGGGGACAACGGGCTCTCATTTGGGGCAGACATGGGGATGATGACGTCATCCGTGTCCCACACGTGGAAGGCATTCGGGTGGGAGTGGTTAAGGGAAGGTGGTAGGTGCAGAGGGCTGTTATACCCCTCCCCTTCTCCGTCTTTTTTGATGTCATCTTCGACTGGGCCCAGCAAACAATCTGTGGACAGAAAGAAAGGATTCAGAATAATATTACATAATAACCTCCTCCAACATCCTTACAAAACTTTCCTCACTGTATTGTTAAGATAGCACAGAGCAAGTACTCAAAAGACAAAAGTTAATTTGGTCTAATTTGAGCCTATAAATTATCACAGAAATATTTGTTTTAAAGACCGTATAGCTGTATGCTACGACAGGAACCTTTACTGGATGATGTGTGGAATTTCTTCTTTAAAGATATACACTTATAACCCCAAGCTTTGAAAAAAGATGTGCAACCAACAATTGAACTGAGAGTTTTGGATTGAATGTTCAGGTAATCCCTGATACTAGCTAATTGAGCCAAGTGAGGAGAACAGATGTCTCAGACATTTTCTGATCCTGTCTTTATACTAGAAAAACAGGTGAGTTGAGACTCAAGCTGTAATACATGTTGGAGCAACTCAAAGTTCAAAAAACGGTTTAGTTTTGCCATCACTGGCTTCATTAAGCATGAATTTATTTATACAGTTTGATACTAGATTGTAAGCCGTATAAATGTATCAGGACAAACAGCACAAGATGACTTACTGTTAATTAGATCAACAAGAGTTATTTTATCCAACTAATGTTAGTTTAAAACGAGTCAGCTCCACTTATAGAAATGAGTACCTGTTATATCCAGCATGAGGTCCTTGATGAGGTGACCAACGATGGCGTAAGCCACAGCAACTATGACCAGTGCGGCGACCAGGAGGTAGAGGACAGACTTCGGTAGCTGGATGACGTCCCTGGAAGGAGGCTTGTACTCAGTGTACAGAGGCTTCATATTTTGAACCAAATACTGAAATGAAAGTCCTTCTTCTGTGTGGTTTAAATTGGCCATATTCCCACAGTATAAGATACCAGTTCTCCTACAAAAGTGGTTTATTCATCACGTGCAAAGCGGAAAGGTTCCCAATTTGACTCATCCACTTGCCCAGGTGTCACTCCCTAAAATGCAGAGCCAGAGTCAAACACTACTACTTAAAAATAAAATAAATATATTTGATTAAAATATAAGGCAAAATATAATAACAAAGAATAGAAATAGACCAGTGAATACATTTACCCACCTGTCAACGTTTTTGCAGATTCCATATTAGTCACATATGGATTTTTGCTTGTCATTTCACCAACATCCAGAGGATTTTAATGAGTAATATCATGTTGTTTCCATCAGTTTGTCCCTCCACACCAGACATCAGGACTATTGTTGGCAGGGTTTGTGCCTCTGTGCTGTGTGCCGTGTCCTCCTCTCAACTGAAATAATCCACACTGTGGGCGGTGAGACAGAGGGAGAGAGAGATGAAGCAGGGATTACACTTCTAATCACAGTCGATCAATCAGTCTCTCATCCCATCCCCATCCCTCACACAGATTACCAAATCCACGACAATCTGATTGAGTGCCCACACACACTAACAAAGAAAAAGTAAATAATAAATCCTAAGACATTTTAAATTCTTTAAGGTTATAAATACATCCTTCTGACTTCCTGACTGGAAAGGTTTAAATTAAATCATGCCCCATTTCCGGAATTCTCTTTTTTATATAACTTCTGATAATCTCTCAACGGTCTCTCTGATTGATGATAAATACGGTTTTCTGTCCATATTTTAACTGAAGAGTGTTTACTTAAATTGGTGAAAACATTGGTGGAACTGGGTGGAAAGCTATAGGCCTACAGTCTATGGTGGAAAGTATCTGACCTGACAATGTTTAGGTATGGCCTAGCCTACTTTTTTTCATTTTCTTTGGCACTGTTCACCTAATACCCATACCTAATCCTAACCTCCTAATATTATTTACAATACAACTCTCTCTAAACAACTCTCTAAAGAGCATAACGGGGTTTCATGCGTTTTTAGTTTTTTTTTATTAAAGGTGTTTACATCTTTATAGTAAGTTATTTTTACAGTGTGCTGTTGCTACTTTCTACCTCTGCTAACAAGGTGAGACCATCTCCTCCTTTTAAACTGTAGCTTTATAAATGTATTATATATATTTTTATCTTATTATTTTTAGTTTCAATGTGTATTTGACAACATAAACATAAAAACGAATCCAGGGGACAAACGTTACCTTAGCGGGACAGCACATTAGCATTTAGCTGCGGCAGCTAAAAGTGCAGATAGTTAGTTAAGCTTAAACGTCACACAAACAGCACCGGTCTTCTGAAAAGTATATTATAAGCAAAGTTTGTAAGATCATATTAATATAACTATATTCATAATTTGGTTTGTATTCGTAAAGGTAATGTTACACTTAACTTAACAGCCTAGAGGGGGATGCTTAAGCTAAAGGAGTCAGTTAGCTAACGTTAGCTGTAGTTCATTAGACTTGAGCCATCCTCTTTTACTAACGTTACATTGCACAGAACACTGGGTAATATTTGTTACCAACACTATTTGTGTATGTTTAGCAGGTGTGTTTTGTTTTGTTTATTTTAGATTTGCAGAGTCAAACAAATCAACATGGATTTTTACTTTGACGACCTACCATCCACCTCACAGTCCACTCCCAAAAGCGGACATGAAGATTCCCAAATGGTAACCGATTATCACATTTATCTAAAGACCCAGGACTCACAAAATACGGTGTTAAAAACGTTTTTTTTTTAAATTGTCCCAACTGCTTAAGTTTTCCACAAGTTAAAAATGTTCGTCAATATATTTAAAAACGATTTGATGTTGACTGTTAGGTGATCTATGAAACCATTATTGTACAGTAAATGTTTACTGTAAGCAAGCCATCTTGTAATAATACATACAATAATTGTAATTGTTTCATTGTCCTGGATGATACAGACAGAAGACACAGACAACGAGTCACCAAGAGGAAAGTCCTCAAGCCTGAGCATGACTGATATTCAAGAGCAGAATACCAGGTTTAGTACAGTCCATTGCATCAACTTCAAGTGATATTTCGTGTAGCAGTTTGGTCCACTTGCTCTAGGATGATGAATTCTCTATTGTCAATATCTGTCTTAGCTCGAAAGTAACCGACATCAGCAGGAGAGTCCAGGAACTGGTGGAAAAGATTAACAACAGCCGCACTAGTGACCAGAAAGTGATGGACAGCTTCCAGGACAAGTTAGTCGCAAAGGTATTTTTTATCATCATTTAGTGTACATCTTTTTACATACTTGAAAAATACTCTTTTGTGAACTTCACTTTGGCCCTGAATACACGTTATGCTTGAATGTAAAGGGCAAATGATGCCTTTACTCTGCCCACAGCTGTTCTATTTTAGTTAAGATTCTTTTTTTATTTATTTGTTTCCCTTACATTTAATCCCCTAGGTGACAGAGATGTGTCAGCAGATGAAGGAGCACTTGTTCACGGTGTATGAAGAGAACAGCAATGAGATGCAGGTGAAGTTGCTGGAGTTGTCGGAGGTGCTGGAGAGCTGCACTAAGCTCAACAGTGAGCTCCTGGAGGCCAGTCATGCACTGGCAGGTCTCAGAGGGGCCTTGGCTATTAGCCAGACATCAGAACCCTAAAAACTAGTAATTGTTCCGATGTCTGCATGATTTGTTAAATTGTTCTGAGTTTGTTCATGTGCTCTTTGGTTTACTATGTTGAGTATTCTGAAAAGTTGCCTTGCAAATGCTGGCGAAAAAAAGATTACTCCTTTTTCTTCTTATTTTTCCATGAATACACGGTACATTGTGTCTTTTCTTATAGAACATTATTATTAATTGCAATTAGTTACATTTTCAGTACCACAAACATCTAATGTGAATGTCTACCTATTTCTGGTGTGCAGTTCATACATGGCTTCTTAATCAAACATTCCCAGGTAAACATTGTATTGCTTTTTATGTGTGCTAATGATTGCATTCAAAGAAGACTAAAACAAAAGCTGAACCCATGTTTATGTATGTTCAATTTCAGAATTTTGAGTCAATTAAAAAACTATAGCTTACAAGCGGAATAAACCACATTATTTTTGTTCTTAGATGTTGATAGTTTGCACCATATCTTAAATAAGTCAGCTAAGATGGTGTGATCTTTAGTCATACAATTACTAACATGATAATGTAAAATGACAGCAGAACACAATTATCAATTGAGCAGAGGTCTGTATTAAGATATGTTTACATTCTGAATCACAGCTACAGTCACATCTTACCATTAATTTAAAGCCATTTATTTACATATTTAATTGTCACAAAAACTCATATTGCTGCAACTTAACATGCACCAGGATTAATCACTGCCTAAAATATATTTCAGACATATTAACTGTACACTTGTCCTCACAGTTTGGACCAAATGCTTAGTTAGTTTGACCTAACATATTCACCAAAGATGAACCAAACAGGCAGTGATGGACAGATCCTATCACTATTTTTAAACAATAAATGTAATGAGGTATTTAGGATTTAGCTAAAATGTAAGCCTGATTAAGTGCACTTCATGTTTTACTCATATGGGTTTGCCAAATGAGAAACAGGAAGCACAGTATAAATCCAGGTCATTCCATTTCAACATTTTACTTTTCAACAGTAAAAGACTGCAGTCCAGTGATGGCTCTGCCCAGGATCAAGGCATGAATGTCATGAGTTCCTATAAAAGAAAGAACAATGAGAAACCTTTATCAACAAGTGGTTTTCACATAGATGAGGAAATACTTCTCTTGTGAGTAGTAGTTACTATGATTTGGCATTTCCCAAACTTTCCTCAGTCCTCTTTAGATAAGAGAATACACATTGTTTTGACTAATAGTTCTGCCAAATTACAACAGGATCGTTTAATTTCTATTTTTTGTTTAAAGTTTGCTATGTATAAACTTGATTTATTATTGGACAGTGTTCTAAAAAGTGCATTTCTTAATCAACCTCTCATAATCTCTGCACTGCTGACCTCTGGTGGTTGAGGTAAATAATTGCAGCTAAGTTTCACATCTTTTTCACTACAATAATGAGTTATGTCGGTATTTAAAAAATGCATACTAGATGTATCTGGGTGTGTGCTTACCCTCGTATGTGTTGACGGCTTCCAGGTTCATGACGTGACGGATTATGTGGTACTCATCTGAGATGCCGTTTCCTCCAAGCATGTCTCTGGCTTGTCTGGCAATATCCAAAGCCTTGCCACAGCTATTCCTCTTCAGCATGGAGATCATATCTGGTGCTGCTCTATTAGGATAAGAACACATATTAAAACAAACTTTTTTTTTCTAGAAGACAGCATCAACCGCTGACATAGCCAGAAAAGACGCTAACAATGTAATGATAGTAAGAGAAGACTCACTTCTTGTCATCAATAAGTCTTCCCAGGGTCAGACATGACTGCAGCCCAATGGTGATCTCTGTCAGCATGTCAGCCATTTTCTTCTGCATCAGCTGGTTCCTGGCCAGTGGCACCCCGAACTGGATTCTGATTGGAGGAAAGAAAGATATGAAAACCAATCCATTACAAAAAAAGATGAGGCTGGCATAACAGGAGGAGAACTGGATTCAAACACAGTATGGTAATGTTTAAACTTTTTCCCTGAGGTTGAACTTTGTTATGTCTGTTAGGTTGTTCGGCTTTAAAGGGATAGTTGTGATTATTTGTAGTGTTGCAGAATGAGGTTCTTATCTAAAGTCGGGAGTACAATGTACTGCTCTGGACAGGGGCAGCAGCAAAACATATGTTAGCCTCGTAAAAAACCTTGCTTGAAATAGTATCAGTTGTCAACTTTATTTGTAACATTTTCACTGGTTTACCTTGCCATCAGACAGCCCTTTCGTTTGGTTTACTTTGTTTGTGTTGTGTAACTTTAAAACTCTTAATGTTTGTATTCAACTATGGCAACCGATTACACATAATAGTGAAGATATTTCAAATACGGGCGTACACAAATCAACTGATATTGATTTTTGAAGGTGGCTAAATCAAGTTTTCCGGCTGCCCCCTATAAAGCAGGACTGGTAATACACCAACTATGGATAAGGACCTCATACAACCAGACTATAAACAATCCAAACTATCCCTTTACCTTGACTGAACACAAAAACTGTTAACAGAAGGTCAAGTACCTGTCCAGAGTGTACTGTCGGGCAGCGTGGAAGCAGAATTCAGCAGCTCCCAGAGCTCCCCATGCAATGCCGTACCGAGCGTTGTTCAGACAGCCAAAGGGACCCTGATCACAAAGGTCAATAACCAAAGAAATGTTAGATTTTAAGACACAGCACTTGATCTCAATGATGTAAGAGAACTTGGACTAAGAGAGCAGCCACTTACAGCCAGACCGGAGACATTTGGCAGCAGGTTCTCCTGGGGAACCTCCACCTCATCCATCAGGATCATGCCGGTTGCAGATGCCCTCAGCGAGAACTTTCCTTCAATCTTGGGGGTGGCAAAACCCTTCATTCCACGCTCCAGAATGAAACCCCGAATCTTGTCATCTTCACACTTGGCCCACACAACTGCGATGTCTGCCTCTGGGGAGTTTGTAATCCTAGCAGATAGAGAAGAGTGAAGAACTAGAAAAACATGAACTGCATGACTGTATATGCAAGTATTTCACAAAGGGCTTGACGCTTGGAATGGACCAAAGTTTCATTGAACGTTTTGGACCTTAAATAACAAGCTAACCCACGAGTGTGATTTACAGCATTTGTTAAGATTTCATACATACTAGCATATAGTAGAAGTTATTTTCACATTGTTGGTCTCTAAACAACTCTGTATCTTCAATTTCTCCCATTCTGCTTTGAGATAACACTCAAGAAAGCCAACGCTCCTTGTATGTGACTACCCACCAGGTCTTGGCTCCGCTGACGCTGAAGGTACCACTGGAGGGGTTGTATTTGGCCTTGGTCTCCATGCTGCTGGGATCACTGCCGTGGTTGGGCTCTGTCAAGCCAAAGCATCCAAGGATTTCTCCACGAGCTGCGAGGAAAATAAAAACACGAGGCACGATCGTAAGTACGTCCTTTTGCTTTTTATTCAAGCATACCAATGCAGAAAATGTATTTCTCACCGAGTCGGGGGAGGTACTTCTCCTTCTGGGCGTCCGTGCCGTAAGCATAGATCGGGTGCATGACCAGGGAAGACTGGACACTCATGACAGATCGATACCCGCTGTCCACTCTCTCCACCTCTCTGGCTATCAAGCCGTACGCCACATAACTCGTTCCTGCACAGCCGTACCCTGCAGGGTGAATAAAACACCAAGTAATGAGCTATGAGTAATTCTTATACAAACATATAGAAAACAAATGTAAAGACCTTGAAGCACACAATGGTGAAATAATTTCCTTTAATTTTAAAAAGACCTAAAGATTTAGTAAAAATTGCACCTGACCTAATCGAAAAATAATAAAACCCAATGTTGTAATGAAATGTACTGATTGATGTTGTAATAACATCTTACATATTCATTTATGTTGTGTTTGAATACATGAAATCAGTGTCAAATACAAGTGTGTTTTTATTATACATTTTGAATACTTGCACACTTAACATTTCTGAGGACAAAACTATTATTGGTGTTGAGTTTTATAACAATGTAGGTGCATATTTTACAAGTTTAAACATGTTTGGAAGATATTGTTATTTAAACATTTGTTTCAGTAATTTTTTATTCCATGGTACGAAATTGTGAAGGTGAGGCTTTGTTTCATTTTACCTTTAATAGTTGGGCCTAAGACGCCCAACTCTCCCATCTCTGAGACAATTTCACGGTGAAAATCTGTAGCATGTTGGGAAAATAAAAACTGACAGTCAAATATTAATCAGAAACCAAACACTTTTTGCACAACTTAGATATTCTAACAGTTGCAACTCGAAAAGTGTGTAAAAAAACAAACATAATTCCTCTGTATGCTTTGCTTACGTTCATGTCTGTTGGCCATGACGATGCGGGGCATGAGCTTTTCCTGGCAGTAATCACGGAAGGTGTCTCGGATCATGATCTCCTCCTCTGTAAGCTGACTCTCAATATTCAGAGCGTCCCGCCAGTCAAACGCCACCTTGGCTGAGGGTCGGTCATACACATAAACACACTGGTTATGTCACTGTGTCATGTGACAACAGGTTGTGTGAAGAAATCTGGACAGTTCAGGATGGACTTTTAAAAAAGAACTTCACTCACGTGCCTTCGCCGGCTTTTTGATTTCTTCAACATCTAAAAAGGAAGAAAAATTAAAATGTGCTTACCTTAGAGACATTTAAAAAAGTACTGTTTATCTGTTTTGCCTTCCTGTGAGTTTCTTTTCATTTTGGACAAAGGTGAAGAAGTTTGATATGTCTCTCAAAACAATCACTCTAAACTTATATATATAAATATAATATACATATATTAAAATAACTATGATAATAATTGTACCTTTGATTGCTGTTGCAGCTGTGCCCTGGGCTCTGGAAGCAGCAACAGCAGCACATTTCTGGCTGTTGCAGAGCAGACGGGTGACAGCACCTCTGAGAGCCATTTGTTTTCTGAATAAAGTGGAAACAAGATGAAATATTTATTAAAATGGTATTACATTTCAAAATGAAAGCACATTTCAAGTAGGTTGAGTTCCCAGGTGAGAGAAACCCAGATTGTCAGAACATAATATAATATAATGTCCTTAATTAGCTATGAACAGTAGCCTATAGCCTATAGTGAGTTTAATTGGTTCATAAACACACTTTCTGTTTGAGCATTAATTAATATTATTGCATTAATATCACTTTATGCAAGTCTTAAAATAGATGGTTGAGTATAGAATAGACCCTTGGTTACAATACGGTTAAAAAAATTAAAAGAAAATCCAACTTTAGTCTGTTTACAAACAAACTAGCATGCTGTTACTTTGTGAGCAACGTTCACATTCCCTACATCAACTCGTACATGCAATAATAATAACACTTCTGTGACTTTTTTGTAAGAAAGATTTGTCTAAACTGTACCTTAATTCTCACGGTGAGTTTTCTCGAGATCCTATGACTTTTCAGCGATGAGTTATAAAAGTTGCTTAAGTAACATCTCGCCGGTAGCAACGTCACAGCGATACGTAATGTGACGCATGGGAGCTGCTGTCCTCCATGACAGGTGAGGCAGGAGACACTGGAGGCAATGCACGACCAACGCGTGGAAGTTGCTCAACCAGCCTATAGCAGTGGGAAAATAATGACATTAAATACATTGGAGAGGTTTATCTGTTGTGAGTGTTTCATGCTGCTTCCTGTACCGTGCTTAGCGAACGGTTTAAAGGTCCAGGAGGCGTGTTGCCACACTCAAAATGGCGGATATGCAGTGCTGTGTGACAGGTGTAGGTACCATATGTGTTCGGCCTACCAGATGTGTTCGGGGTCCGTTACGCTTACCAATGACGTCACGCATTGGCTGTACGGTAACCCAAGAGGACATTTTACACGGTCAAATACCGAATGTATTGAAACTCCAGACTCAACGTAAGAGCTTGAGCCTCTTCGGGGGGTGCTAACATTTAAACATACACTTCATTCTTTACTTTGTCCGTTATTATATGTAGAAGATATTACTTTTTTCTCCGTCATGTTGTTTCCATAGCAACAACTTCAAAATAAAAGCATCTAAATAGATTTGTGTTCTACACACCAAAATACGTTATTTGAACACCCCTCTCGATCGATTTACAAGAAAAATTAGTATGGCCCGCCCTAATACACCAACGCAGTTTTTAAAGATATACATTTTTCAACACAGAATCATTTGCCAAATTACACCATATCCAATCATTTTACGAGTCAGAAAATGCTATCTGTTCATTGCAGTTATTGTTTATTGAATTAGATTACCATGAGCTCAACATAATTATGTAGAGTACAAGTCCACAGCCAAGAAAATGTTATTTGCATATCATTTTATTTATGAATATGGAATTATGGAATTCTAACACTGGAATTTGTTATTATTTACTATAACTTTATTATATTATTCGGGTACAGCCCTACTGTACCAAAATATCCGAATATTCGTTCGTTGGAGTACTATTCGGGTTTCAATTTCGTTATTCAGATATTCGTTTTTGTTTTTTTTTCCCCGTTTTTTTTTCAAATTGAATTTATTGAAATCTCCAATATCAACGTAAGAGCTTGTGCCTCTTCGGGGGGTGCTAACACTTAACCATAAACGTTATCGTTTACTTTCTCCGTCTTTATATGTAGATATTACTTTTCTCCGTTAATCTCTGTCACGTTGTTTCCAAAGCAACAACAACTTCCTGTCAACTGCGCTAACTCTCCTTCAAAATAAAAGCATGTCCATAAATAGGACATGCCAAATTACACTTAACACATAGCCTATACAACTGCAACGAATGTAACAAACACAATGCGATATCCTTTTCAATTTCAAAGAACACAAATTGGGTTACATTAACAAATAACTATAAAACAATAATACTGTAGAATAACAAAATGAATGCCGTGAATACACTGAAATACACGTGTTGAAGCGGTTCGCTGCTGATTACTACGATTCCGTACAGCCAATCACAATGGGTGACGTCATTGGTAAGCGACGGACCCCGAACACATATGGTAGGGCGAACACATATGGTACTGACACCGGGATGTGTAGAGGGTGTTGGCCCACCGCCTCCAGTCCATTGGCTGGTAAAATAAGAAGCAATGTACAGAGGGCCTGTCCCAAACATCAGTAAGTGACTTATGATGTAACTAGGTGGATTTTCTGTGAGGAAAATCTTTTTTTTATAGGTGGTATTGTAGAGCCAAGGCCCCTAAAAGTTGGGATACCCCTTGCGATGCAGAACAAAGCAAAACCATGTTTGGCCGTTGCTTACATATTTCTAGTTGAGAGGATTGTTGTAAAATAACTATAATATAGAACATTAGCATGTATCTCTGGAAATAATAATAATAATGTCACCAAATTTGGACTAGGTGTTCACAGGCAAGCATGGCATACAATAAACACATATTTCATTAATACCTTTTTCCATATTTGTAATACACACATGAATTATATGCAGAAATGTAGTATGACATTTAAAATCCAAAAGGTTTGTATATACTTTTCTTTCATTATAGTAAGTAGGATTTAAAAAATGGACTTTAAGCATACCAAATATTTATATCTTATCATAAAAGTAAGTATTTAACTATTCAACTCTCCCCCAGATGTCACCCATACTTTAAATGAATACATTTGAAAAATTAAAGAATAGACAAAAGTCCATTATAGATTATATAAAGTATAGATATACACAGGGGTCCTCCGTGTTGCGCTCTATTGTTGTTTTTCCTTTGAAATCAGTAATAGGAACATTAGATTTAGCCTTCTATTTATTATTCCTACTTTGAAGATTTACCTAGTTTCCTAGTTCAAATGCAGCATTAGAAATACACTGGACACGTAAGACAAAACATTGTGTTTTTTTCAAAAGCTTCCATGAAATGTTACCAGATAACAATGCAGCATTTCAACATACGTCTAGATGAGTTGGACACTTCCTTTTAATTGGATTTAAGTTTCATTATATATTTATTTATATTTATTTAAAATATAGCATTTTTTTATTGAAAAGTAGTTTCTATATCATTTGACCAAGTCACCGCACATAAAAGCAGCATTATAATGCTCAATGGACGAGTAGGACACACCTATTTCAATTGGAATTTAGGTTTTTTGCCATTCTTTATTCATGTTATTTTTGAAATTTCTGACATTTTTCGTGTTTCTTTTTCAACAGCTTCTATGTCGTGACCAAGTGATTCCACATCAACGCAGCATTGTGGTACACAAGTAAAACACATCTCTGTATTTGGCTTGTAGTCATTTTGCTAGCTTTTAAAACATATTTTAATGAAAGTTCAGCAGTTTTCCATTGGAACAGTCAATGTATTAATTACAGTATGTCAAGCTGCTTGTTAGCAATGGGAAGGTTAGTGGTTCAATCCCCAGCCTATACTCTAAATCAAGTGGGCTTTTAACATGAAATAACAATGAAAAGAAAGATGTTCCCTGGAACTTTGGGCACATGTATTTATTTGTTTGTTATTTAATACTGTTAATGCTCTCATGGTGATTTTCTTAAGACACATGATAACACGTTGTACCTTTCAATTATTCATTACTTTACCGGCACACCTGCACATGACACTTTTGTGGCCAGACCAGTCACCTGTCACAGTTCACCTTCACATGTATAAAACATGTGATAATCTCTCCTAAAAGGTTGTCTAGAGTTTTTTTTATGGTTGTAGTTATGTTAGAGACTGTATTTGTTGTTGTATCTTTGTAGACTACATCACAGATTTGCTGTAGTTTGTCTACAAGAGCCGAGTGGAGGTCATTTATCTGCTATGACCAGTTTAACTTCTCATAAAAGTGTTTTCACATGATGGTAACTGTTTTCTTATCTATTAATTATCTTATGTAAGTAGTTATTGATAAGCATTTCTTGAGTTATATAGAAAAAGTAGTGTTTCCTCGGAGTGCTGCTCTGGAAGATATACTCCTACTGTATACATAGCCTAAATGTATACAATACCAAATTATAAAAGGTCCTTTAAAAAACAGACATTTAAGTTTCTACTGTAGGCTATACTGAATTATAATCAGCTAAATAGGCTATCACACAAATAGTACTGGTGATGCAGAATTAATAGAATGTTTACTTGTGAACAACATTTTAAAGTTCATTGCAGGAACTATTTTGACTACTTTGAATATTGATCTATACAATGAAACATCATGGTTATATTGGAAAACCTTAAGTGGCACAGCAACTGAAATTAAAAAGGCCAACAAAAAATAGGCTACAGTGGAGTAGAGATAAGGTAAAATAATTCAGGCATGAAGCAAGTTTAGAAAATGTAATATGCCTATAGCCCTTTTCAGGACTGCTGTGGTGTTTTATTTACTAGGTGTTTTTTCTCTTACACACTAAAAACGAAACAAGAATGTCAATAAAAAGCACGTCCTTATGCATTATATCCAATCCATCAGAAACACATTAATCTACACTCTCCACACATTCCACTAAGTAACGGCAAGCCAACGGATTTTGTTCCACTCCGGCGCGCGCTGATTTGTTGAAGCAGCTGTCAGTCAGAAGGCACTGCTTTCTGATTGGCTGCCTCTCCTCCCCGTTACCCGGGAATGCGCCGTGTGCTTCAGTTTGGTTTGGGATGGTCTCTGTGTAGCGGTCTTCTACTGTTATTGATGTTTTTTTCCTCGACATTTCCATGGTAACTGTCCTGTCTAACGTCTAATCAGCAGCGAGGAGCCGAGAAGTGTATGAGAATGGAGACTGAGGAAAAAAACCCGGACCCTAAATACGGTAAGAAAACGTTTTTGTAACTGCTTTCTAACCGATCTTTGATTTTCTCTAAACCGACGAAGAAATGGAAACAATGACTGCAAGGGATGGATGGGTGTGGACCTCATGCAGATCTGGAGTCATCCTAAATCGGGTTATTTTTCACAAGAGTTCTCATCTTTAGCCTTTAATATTTCATTTCACAATACATTATGAATGAAAGAAACATGCCGTTAATGGGATGTTATATTTTTCCAACCGGCACTCCAAACCAGATACTGCTTCCAGTGAAACCACAACTGCACACCTATGGGTTTAAACAATAACACATAAACAAAACAGGACATTTTTGTTTTTTTGCTGTTTTATAGATTCATGTTCATTTCCATAGATGCACACAGATTATTGCACACATGTAAAAACACACCCACATATGTTTAAAGCTTTTTTTCACACTCATTTTTTCGCATGCACATATTATGGAAAATGCATCCTCTATACCAGCCAAAGACATGACTCAATTGCCCACTATTATGTGTCACCCAGGCATTTTCTCAACTTAGCAGCCCATATGAGCTGTTGAGTCATGAAGTTCTCCCAACCAGTGTTTTCTTTGCTTTAATACCCCTTGTCAGTATAGGAGGGTAGCCATAGCTCAAATGCAAACCACAGCCTCCACACTGGAATTTGATTGGGAAGATGACACCAATGCTGTGTGGTGGTTAAAGTATTACTTCTTTCACAATGCAAGATACTCCCAACAGTCCACACCCAAAATGCTAGCACATCCTCTCCAGTCAATCCATGGAGCTCCCACTGTGGAGCATTTCCTTGTTGCTTTCCTTTTCACCACGTCAACTCTTTTTCCTCCCCCATGAGGGCTGAAAGGTAAAAAGATGCAGCCCTTTTACACCGGGGATAAAAGTTTATACGATTCAAACACACATCACATTCAAACCGTTTTTATTTTCAGAGTGGGGCCTTTGTGAGCACTCACGTTTGCCTACTACTGTTGATACTTCATTTCCCTTCTGTCTAGGCTGATGTGTGCATGCAGGCATGCTGCAGCCTGCAAGGCCTCGACTGTGCTCAGCCTCGCTTGGCTCAGCAGACAGTCAAGAGGCTTCCAGTCAATATTAAGCTGGCAAACTCTCAGATGCATTGCCACACACACATGACTGAGCCCATGCAGATACACTAAATGTTTCACAATTATCGCTTCACATTTAGACTGTTAGTTTTAAAAAGTAAGACCCACCGTTGCTGTTTGATGTAATCAGTTTCTGTGAGGGGTACAGAGTCAGTGATCTGAGACAGTGGATACCAGTTACAAGCATTTATCTCTACAAACAGAGACTTAAATGTGTTTCCTCATTTCTTTTTATAAGTATGTAGGTCAAATTATAAGTAGATGTCAAAGTCAGTGCTGAAGCACCAACAGCTGATAGCAGGAGAACATACAGTCATTTCTGTGAGTCCCATATATTATACATCTTATCTACACGCTCTAAATAGAAAGATAGAAGTGTCAGGAATCAGAGCAAAGGAGATCGAATGTTCTCATGTCTCCATGCATGTCTGCGTGCACACACACACACACACACACACACACACACACACACACACACACACACACACACACACACACACACACACACACACACACACAACCACACACAACCACACACAACCCCAGTGGCCACATACCCATTAAGTTACCCGGGGAGGGGATCATCTGATAACCCCTCCGGGCCCATTAGTGAATCACATTAGTAATGACATCATCACTTCCTTTAAACGCACACACATGTACACACACCACAAAATCGTGACTTGAAAATCATATTGTCTACAGAAGCCGAGACCAAATTACTTCACTTTTTTTTAGCAATCACTTTTTTAACTTAAAATATTATAAATATTTTACATAAATAGTGTTAAAGGGACGGAATATATATATATAAAAAAAACATTTTTCCTCTAACCTGTAGTGCTATTTAAACAGTTGTAGTGTGAGTTGCAGAGTGATAGAGATTTGGAACTGGCTGGCACGTGGCTTACACACATATTAAAGACTCAACAGCAATGTCACTCAATCCATCAGCTCAGCTTTAACGTTAATTATCAGGAGAGCCCGTTGTCCATGGGTAGATGCACACTTTCTGCATGGTGATATGATTGTTGGTGGTATTTGCTGGAAAGAAAATAGTTCCTCCAAGAAATGCTAACAACAAGGTCTGTAGAATATCTTGAGTAGCCGGCTCATGATTTATGGAAAGAGACATTGCTGTTCAATTTTTTTAGATTTATTTTTTGAACATCACAAGCTGAGTGCCATCTAGTTGCATTATTTTGGAGAAAATCTCATTTGCCACACACAATAGGTCGATACACAGCAATAGAGGTGAGAGGAAAATTATATATTTTTGTTTTGGGGAAATGTAAGACCTTTACGGTTTGGTTAAGTAAGGTTTGTCAGACATTAATATCCAAATGGACCAGGATGCAGACTAACATGGGCTGGCAGGCTCTGTGGGTTTCCATCATCAGGGCTTCTGAATAAAAAAATCTGCCACATTTCAAAAAGTCTCTTTTTGAGGTGGCTAAAACTACTGAGACTGACATTTAATTAGAAAACCACTCAACCATTAATTTTGCCAGAGCCATAAACAATCAGTGTATTTCCGAGACATTTGGCAGGCTTTTACCAGAGAAATGCGCCGGAATGCTTTTAGCACAATCAGAGATTGTTTTATGGCACAAAGCAGGCAAAGAGACGCCTGTTCCTCCTGCTCTAATGGAGCTGTGTGTCTCACTTTAACAGACGCTTCTGCAAATCAAAGGTCAATGGAAAATTCGCTTTCAATGTTTATCCTCTAAAGTGAAGAGAAAAAGGAAATGTATTCAGACAAAGTGATGGCAGCAGGAATCCCTTTAAACTTTTATATAAATACTATGCAAAAACTGTACACACAGCACTTAACACCTCCACACTCCCTGTTATTTTATGTCACTCACTAGTGCAAATGTACACCTTTTGTCATAACAATAATATCTCATTAATTGAAAAAGAAAAGGCAGTATTTTTGGCCTGTTTTTTGAAAGAAAACATAAAGCTTTTGTCTGATCAACACATACATATTGGTATCTTTCATTCTAGCTTATAAGATGTACATAGGCTATGTAGTATAGAAATACCAAAGATACATTTTGGGGAAAATAGATTCTCCATTACTAGTTGGAAACAGCTAATACCAGGTAGCCTCCTACGTCTTAAAGGTCACCTATTATTCAAAATCCACTTTTCCATGTCTTTTATACATCAACATGTGTCCCCTCTGTGTAAAGAGATTCTGAAAGTTTCAAGAAAAAACATTTGCTCTCTTTTTCTCCTGATCCATTTATATAAAAACCTGTCTGAAAATGAGCTGATCAGATTTTGGCCACTTTATGATGTCATAACGTTTTTTTGGCTTGTGTAACCATTAGCCAATAACCAATAGCCCCAATAGCCCCCCCCACCTTATCACCCGAATCTCCTCCTAGAGCACTGTTGTGTTATTTTTAACCAAATATCTCTCAGAGGGGAGTGGCTCCTTATTTTCATCTAAAGTAACAGACACAGAATCAGCACTTTTGAAACAGGGCTGAAACTACAATGATCTGTTTGGTATACGGAGCCAAACACTTCAGAGACATGTTTTGTATATAACTGAGACCTATAATATATTGATGAAAAACAGTATAATAGGGGACCTTTAATGAAACAGAATCCACCTACCAGCACCTTTAAAAGTCACTATTTAAATGTTATTTTTTGTTTGTATAATCCATATGAAACCGAAAGTGTTTTGGTGACTTCTCCTTGCTAACAAACATTCTCTCAGAATGTTAGAACTTTATATTCTTTTGTTTTAGTACAGAGGTTGTGAATTTAATTTTAAATTTTTATTAAGATGTTGGAAAATTCCCATTTTAGTAACACAAATACAACATACGGTGGATTAGTGCACTCATCTTCAGATCAGTGGTTCTGGTTCAATCCCAATTTGACACCCACTGCAGTCAGCATGTCGATGTGTCCTTGGGCAAGACATTTCACCCCTTGCTCCTCAGGGTGTTGTCCACAGTATTGAGAGCTTGTAAGACGTAAGTCGCTTTTTAGCGCAATGAGATGATAGTCTAACTGTTACCCATGAATACTCTTGTAACCATGTGAGCTATTTAACCCATGCTAAATCACTGTTCGTCACCCCTTCGTAACGTACAACTTGTAAGCCTCAGCTACAAGTCATTATTGTAATAGCTTAGCATTATATGCAGTGTACAAATGTATGTTCATAAGTGTCTCTTTGGCCACCCGACACATTATTGTAGGCCCAGCTTAATATGCAACTCAATTTTATACATATGTAGTAAATAGAGGGCCACTTATTTGTTTATTTTTCAGGTTAAAACGTTGAAGACCCGTGCTCTAAATGTTTATATGAGCCTAAAAAACCCTGTATCTGTTGGGCTTGAATACGGCTTTAGTAAGTTCAGGGTGTTTGGGCAGACACATGGCACTGTGTTTCTAACAGGCACTTGAATGTGGTCAATACTCAGTATTGTATTTCATCCTATGGCATGCTGTTGTCACATGGCAGAGTAAGTGGGCGGAGTCATGTGCCAGCAAATAACACGTAGGATGCCCTTATCTCTGATCTAGCCTCAGATACACACAATGCATCATAATCCTAACCACATCATTGTGTTAACAATGCAAGAAACCATTTCAAGAAATCTTTGTCCATTGTTTAGAAAGTTAGTGATGTAACATTTAAATATGCGACACTTATTGGGGGATGTGGTGGCAGCTGGGAAATACAGCTTAAAGAAGAAACAGGAAGCTGAGAACACAGACTGTGTTATGAGCGTGATATTTCACGGTCAATAACTCCTGCAAGATGAGTGCATCTGCTCCGCTTGCAGTTGCAAACTGTTAAACAGAAGGAAACGGTGAACACAGTTATTCACATTGAGTCAGTTGATTGAATTAAAGCCTAAAATAACTGTTATTTTGCCATAGTAAAATACTGTTTTGATTTCAGTCAGATGTGTAGCAATTTTAGCAACATCCAATCCAATCCATTTTATTTCTATAGCACATTTAAAAACAACAGAGTTGAACAAAGTGCTGTACATCATCAACTGTATAAAAACATAGCATAAATACATAAAAAACAGACAGGACATGAAACAAATGTAAAACACGAGACAATGAAACCAGATCAGAAGCCACAGACTGAAAAACTCTCCTACATGATGTAAAAACAATACAAAACACAGTAACAGTAAGATAAAAACCCAAATTTAAAAGCACAAGTGTCATACCTGGCCTGTAAATGCCAGGGAAAAGAAGTGGGTTTTTAAACGAGATTTAAAAACAGGCAGAGTTGGAGCAAGTCTAACCTGGAGGGGCAATTCGTTCACATGCTGCAAGTCTTTGTTGATAGTGCTACACCTCATTTAATTCCCCCAACAAATACTGTTTTTCTTTCAGTTCCCCTGATGAGCTAGCCGACAGAAAGAGGGAATACGTGGTGCTACGGCAGTGCTTAGAAAACACAGAAAGTAGGAAGTGACAAGTTAGAGTTTAGAGGACAACAACCTCATACAGGAAGACGACATAAAGAAAGAACTGCCAAACAGCAGGACACTGCGAGAAATCTAGACAGAAATAACGAGAAAATGAGAAAATACGATGGAAAAGGTACTGTGACCGTCCAGCCAGATGATGAACGGATGGTTTATATGCTTTGAATGTCTTTTAGAAAACAATTCATGCTTGTCAGACTGCTGCATTGACGAATGGCTCTTGTTTAGATCCTTAATTCTAATGGTTTAAGACACACTTTACCTAAATGGCTAAGGTCTGTGGAGCCTTTGTAGTGGTATTAATGTCAGTTTCGTCTCTGTGATGTGTGGGCAGAGTGTGTGTAAGTAGTGTGTGTGATGTAGCAGACATGCTGTATGTAAGCACTACGGAGTGGCAACAAGTAGCTACCCTCGCCTCTTACTCCCACTTTGCGCGCTTAATGAAGAAATGACAGTTGGCTCCATCATGTGAATTATCATTTAGTTTACAGAACACACGTACAGTTCTGTGACAGGATGTGTTATATCTCACAATCTGGTTATGTCACAAGAGCGATATCAGTTGAAAACATTGTGTTCACTGTTCCCCTGGCTGATTTCCTGTGTAAAACATATTTTTTCAGAAAATGAGCGACGAGCACGTTGGTTGTTGAACGCTGTGTTAGCTCATGGTGACCTCACTGGAGGCAGACTGGGCTTGGTTTATGTTTCTCCCCCCTCCTCCCTGAAGTGTCTGAGGTGTTTCCATGGCGGCTGCTGGCGTCCATGGGGAGCTCAACATCACCGGGGGAGACATTTTGTGGGTTGCTAGGCATGGCAGTTGGGCAGAAGAATCCTTTTGTTTGGGAGAATGTCCTGTCTCTGTCAAAACACAGGCTTTCACATAATGTCTTGTACTTGTGTGTATCTGTCGTTCACAAAGTCCATACATTACATTTACCTATACTATACCTATTAAGTAGACCTATCAATCATTTCAAATTGGGTTATTGGAAGAAATTGTGTTTTTAAGTGTGTGTGATCTGTGTCAGTAAACAATGCTTTGCAAAGATTTATAGCTCAGTTTTAAACTCAGTGGTAGTACACAAATTAGCCATAGAGCTTTACTAAATATAAAACTGAAAGCCACAAGGCTATTTATAAGACTATATAAACATTACAGCTGCAGATTCATATGATTTAGCCATAAGGATTCAGTTAAAGTATGCTTGGCCAACAAGGACTTACTAGCAATGGCTTGACAACTATTTCATATTATTATTGCCATTCAGTGGAATCATATCATGATGGATTGATACACTCGATGTCAGTATCAACAGCCAAGGGATTTAAATATTGTCTGAAAGTTAAATTGCCGTTGTATTATAACTTATTTCAATTAATGACCCAACATTTTCTAACAGCAGTTTTTGGTTTAGGAGTTTTGATTTAGATCTACATTGAGACGTTACAATTCAAAGTGGTTTGTGGTCCCAGAGGTGAAACCAGACGCTTTGGATTATTAGTCTTCATGCAAGTGTTTTGACTTTAATCAGACTGAAATTGAAGTCATAGAATGATCAACTAACAAGCCTGTCGTCTCTTTTGTCCACAGGGGAGTCCAGGAAGTTTGACCCAAACTTCAAAGGACCGATCCACAACAGGTGAGACGTCTTTTTCATAAGCTGATCATTATTTCCTTTATGTTTTACAATACACAAGTAACAATCATCTCCTCTCCTCTCTCGTCTCCTCTCGTCCCCTCTCGTCCCCTCTCCTCTCCTCTCCTCAGGGGCTGCACAGATATCCTCTGCTGTATTCTCTTCATCTTGGCCTTGTTGGGGTACTTTGCTGTCGGTATTGTTGGTAAGTTATACTTTATAACAATATGTTCTGTTTCATTGCTTCGCGATGAACGTTTTTAGGGTTAGGGACACGTGATTTTTCAAGGAAACCTGCTTTTAATATTGCACACATTATTTATTTCAATTTCTTTAGGAACATGGTTTATTTAGTAATCATGTTTGGCTATCTTGCCTTAATCAGTGAGGTGTATAAATTCAATTCTGAAAATCTATTAAAACCATGATTGTAACAATGTTTTGTTTACCTAGTATATGTGGTGATCACTGATCAATTGATTATATATACAAAAAAAAACTAAGACACCATCCTGGTGATGGCAAGATACGTTATTCTATAAAATATTTAAAAAGAGAAATGAATTCAGATGTATTTCATGATGAATTTAAATATAAATAAATGACATGTAAGATATGCGTATAACTCTTCTTTGTGTAACAGCCTGTCTTTTTGTCAAATGACTCTTGGTCACAGCTGAGTCATTCATGTCTTCCCAGTTCCCACTTGCGGAAAGACAGACTCAGATGTTAGTCATTTTTTTCCAGATGCAATACAATTATTTTTGATGAAATATTACTATTACCTAAGCTTTGATTTCTTAATGAAAGCATTTGTCACACATGTTGTGTTCAATGAGTGGCAGAAAGTTGAAAGTTGTGAAAGACAAGCAAGAAGTTTTGCAAAACAAATCCTGCTTTTCAGACCCTCTCCATACTTTTGGCATTCATAGGGTTAAAATATCTAGTAATACGCAAGTGCAGTATGTATAACTTAAGATTTTAGATAATAATTGTCTCTTTCTCTAACGTCCTCTTTTGTTCTAAATGTTTTGAATGATTCTCTGTGCAGCCTGGTCTCAGGGCGACCCCAGGAAAGTGATCTATCCCACGGACAGCCGGGGGCAGTTCTGTGGACAAGCTGGAACTCCTCTGGAGTGAGTCGCCTGACAATATGAATATGATGTTACAGTATACGTGTCCCTTCACATGCTGACTATGTTGTGTCTTTCGGGATATTTATTTATGATACAGGCCTAATAATAGTTTGGTTTTACTGTTCTTACACAACAGGAAGAAGCCTCTTCTGTTTTACTTTAACATCCTGAAGTGTGCCAGCCCTCTGGTGCTGTTGGAGTTCCAGTGTCCCACCACGCAGGTCAGATAATCATCATTTATATTCCATGCAATGTTTTTCAGCTTTCTAACAACCACGCTAATTGTCATAATTGTATGTTGTGTCTACTTGTGTCCAGTTATGTGTGGAAACCTGTCCTGACCGCCACATGACGTTGGTGAAAGCCAAGGTAGGCAACAAAGAAGACCATGAATACTACAAGCGGTACTGTAAGGATGGAGTGGACTTTGGCAAATTGGTAAGTATTTAAATCATTTGATCAGTCACATTTCGTACATGCTTGATGTAATACAGTGAAATACTTTCATCTATTATGCAAAATCCACTTTTTCATGTATTTTATACATAAACATGTGTCCCTTCTGTGTAAAGAGATTCTCTCTCTTTTTGTCCTGATCCATAAAAACCTGTCTGAAAAATTAGCTGATCAGATTTTGGCCACTTTATGATGTCATAATGTTCTGCTGGCTTGTGTAACCATTAGCCAATCACCAACCAAGGTAACCCCCAACACCTTATCACCTGAATCTCCTCCTAGAGCACCATTGTGGTTTCTTTAACCAAATATCTCTCAGAGGGGCGTGGGGAGTGGCTCCTTATTTTCATCTAAAGTAACAGACAGAGAATCAGCACTTTTCAAACAGGGCTGAAACAGAGGGGATTATGGGATGCTACAATGGGTGATCTGTTTGGTATTTCGAGCCAAACACTTCAGAGACATGTTTTGTCTATAACTGAGAACAATAGTATATTGATGAAAAAGAGAAGAACAGGGGACCTTTAAAAATGACGGGTGTTTTCCATGTTTCAGAGTCCTCCTGAGATCCTAAGGGAAGGCTTGTGTCCGGCCATGCTGATGCCCAGTAAAGCCTGTAAGTGAGACGCTTGTTGTCTTCACCTCCTAAACCTTATTTCCGCCCACACTACAAGCTGCTGTGTGTTGGTATTTTGTAACAAATATATCCATATACTTAAACGAATCATCATCTCCTCCCCCCCACAGTCACGCGGCGCTGCCTTCCTGCTTTGGGAAGGATGAAAGGCGGGGTGGTGGTGGTGGGCAACGAGACCTCTTTCGATGCTGGAGAGGGCACCAACATCAACGCCACGGATGTGCTGGAGGCGTCAAAGTGAGTCCTTTTCACTGTATGGCAACACACAAGTTGTGTTAGCCTTTGAGTACATAAATCAGTCTCTCGGTGTTGCACAATTACAGAAATGTTGGATAAACATGACATCACTTGACAATCATGTTATAACCTCAAAATATCGCAACCCTGACATGATTAACAAATGCTGGAAAAATGTGTGCTGTGTGATCAGAACGGTGTCACTCAAATGCAATGGACAGTCATTTTTTTATAAAATGAGGGTTCAAATTACTATTATTTTTAATGGATTAGTTAGTTTAAAGACAATTCTGAGCATTCTATGGTTGTAAATGTCATCCCTCAGGGTTGTTGGTAGTTGTTTCAGTCTAAATTTGCCGTTTAAAGATATAATTTGTGCTCTCTGAACTCAATGTGGACTATATGCTCATAACATTTCTTTGACAGTTTCATTGAATAATATAAGAAACCCAGTTTATAGGTTAATAAGTAAAAAAACAAGTTAAACTTCTTCCTTCTTAGCTCAAGAAAAAATGCTACTAGGTAGATAAATGCTAATGTTTGACTCTCCTGACTCACAATCTGCTATGTTGTGTCAGCTGACAGCACAACCCTATCAAATCTCACTGCTGTGATTGGATAGGCTACTTAAAATGCAGCATACACCGTTCTGCATGCTGATCATAGATATGTATGCACCCTGGAGGGTTTATGCCAGAGTTTTCTATCAGCATTTCTCCCAATGGGGGAGGTTGCAAAGCAGAAAGCAGTGGGAGTAACGCTTGTTAATTATCAAGCTGTGTGTCACCATCTGTTATGTTGTGTTCTTGCTGACAGCAGCTGGAGAAAGACATGTCTAATTATTTGTCATACTGCGGTTTTCATCTTCATTTGTAATGTGGCATGATGATGCAAAAAAAATGAACAGGTTTCAAATAAAGGTTTACTACGAAATAAAAAGCTTCAGCTTTTGCTTTTACTACTTTATATAGTGATCCAATAACAATATGCAGCGTACAGATAATTGAAGGTTGAAGGAATAGCTTGAGCTTTATATTTATTTTTACACAATAGTTTAATAATTACACATAGTTAACAGAAGTTTTTGCTGACATGTTGAGTTATGGTCTTCACTTTGACTTTAAAGAGGCCCTATAATGCATTTGAAGGTTTTCCTTACCTGTAGTGTGCTACCCATATAGGTTTTTGTGCATGTAAATGGTCTGAAAATGCTCAAATCATAACGTTTCCTCCAGAGGGAGTTTCTCTCCCACACACTCCCTGAAAATGAGCAAAATAGGGCCTCTTTTGGCTAAAGGTTGTCGTGTTTATGCCTCCATTCCTAACAGATGTCTACAATGTGGGTTGTTTTTATTTAATTTCCTTATTTTTCTTTTCTCTTTTTTTGTTTTCCAGGAAGTCAAATCTGGTTATTGAAGCTCGCCAGGTGGCCATGAGAATCTTTGAGGACTACACTCGGTCTTGGCACTGGATATTGCTGTAAGTCTACTTTTGTTTAACGCTACAGTAACAAACCGTGTCATCTAGATCTAGATAGAACATCAGGAGTAAAACCAAAGGCAAAATATAAGCAAACAAAACACCAATATTTATTTTGTTTACTCAAAATAGGGATGCAGTTATTATGGCTGTAAAATGTTTGTACTTGATATATAAAAGCATCAGTATTCAAAATCAACAGCTAACTTATCATTTTGAAGCCAAAAATGTGACTTGACTGCAACTGTCAAATAAAAAAAATCCAAGAAGACTCTGTAGTTCTCTTTTGATATTTTACAAGTTCTAATGTGTCCTCCCTCTCTAGCGGTCTTGTGATTGCCATGCTGGTCAGCTTGGTTTTCATCGTCCTGCTGCGATTCTTGGCTGGCATCGTGATCTGGGTCATGATTGTTTTGGTTATTCTCGTCATCGGATATGGTAAGTCCTCAGCAGAGTTAACCGAATATTTTCCGTCTATGACGTTTTTTTTTTTTAACAATGACAGCGAGTGTGCCCCCCCCGTCAGAGTTGTGTACAGACCGACGGGTGATAATGTATATTGACGGAAATTGTACGATCCTGTCCGTCAAAATGCAATGACGGGCAGCGAAAAAGTCTAGCGCAACCTCTGGTCCTCAGCCTCTTGAGATAATAAAGTGATCTGCTTCAATGACAAAGGAAATCTGAATATTTGAACTCTTTTTTTAGGGATTTTCCACTGTTACATGGAGTTTGCGAGTCTGAAAGGAGAGCCGGGCTCGAATGTCACTATCCGCGATCTGGGCCTGCAGACGGACTTCTCTGTGTACCTGCAGATCAGACAGACCTGGCTGGCCTTCAGTACGTACACACACACACACACACACACACACACACACACACACACACACACACACACACACCACACACACACACACACACACACACACACACACACACACACACACACACACACACACACACACACACACACACACACACACACACACACACACACACACACACACACACACACACACACACACACACACACACACACACACACACACACACACACACACACACACACACACACACACACACACACACACACACACACACTTGCCGTCTTAAATACGTTGCTGTGTAAGGTATCCATGAATCCTGTTAATCAATTGCTTTGTTAATCTGTTACAGTGATCATCCTGGCTATTGTAGAGTTCTTCATCATCTTGCTACTCATATTCCTCAGGAAGAGAATTGTGATTGCCATCGCCCTCATCAAAGAGGCTAGCAGGTCAGTCAAGGCCGTGAATGGCATCTCCGTGTTCACTTTTTGCTGCGGTCATGGCGACATAACTAAAATGTGGGCTGGCTTTACGTTAAACTCCTGGCAACGTTCCGCCCCAGCCTATCGCCCCCTATCAGAAATGTTGCAGAAACAATGCCCGACGTGTTTTGGAAGTAATATGATCTGTGTTTACATTAGCAAGCATCGCTAACACTCAGAGCTAACGCTGTACTGGAGAGGGGGGCGTGGTCAGCTGCAGCTCACAGAATCAGCCCCGTGCAAAAACAGTGCTGGAGAACAGCAAATAGAGCGAAATGAGGCATGGCTAAAATGCATGATCTGTTTGGTATTTTGAAAACAGAAACGTATAAATATACCTTATATAGGTATAGCCCTACAATATATAATTTAAATATAGCATGATAGGTGTCCTTTAAATGACTAAGTAAAATGTGAAAGAAGTTGCTCACTCTAAGGGTGTTTGAGCTTCTTTCAGCTCATTGTTTACTGTTTAAGTTCACATCAGCTTTCATCATTGCCACTGCAGTAGTTTTTGAGCACCGAGTATAGTGTTCCTGTTCAGCAACAAACATCTCTGGGGAGCAAAACATTTCCATTAGCAATTTCTGGAGACCAAACAAAGACAAAACAAGTTTGAATGTTGTACTCCAATGCTCCAGATGGCCAGAAACACAAATCCAGGAAAACTGCTTAAGTTGCTGCATGTCTGCTGGATGTGTACAGGCAACTGTTTGCTAATACCTTTTAGCTTAACAACATTTGAAGAGAGACCTTAGCATTCAGAAAGGTCCTTTTGATTTTACACTTAAACTTGACAGTGCTTGGGCAAAAAGGTATTCCCTAATCTTGTTGACATAACGTTTTCTTTTTCAGAGCTGTTGGGCACGTCATGTCATCGCTGTTCTACCCCATACTGACCTTTGCCCTGCTCTCTGTGGTGATCGCCTACTGGGCCATCACTGCTGTGTATCCTTTCTTTTGTCCAGATGTGGAGAAAACATAGTCAAAGCAAAAACATGTCACAATATTTTTTTTCCACCTTTATTTGCACAAATTCCAACTCTATACTTTTCTATATTCCTATATATATTTAATATATTTTACATTAATATAAATGCTAAGGAATAACAAAAAAAAAGGGGGAAATAAAAAACTGTTTTATGTGTATTATCCAAGTAATCCAACAGTTAAACATTCAATCCAACACATTTACTACTTTTCAAAGTTGTGTCATAGTTTGTTGGAAATCACTATATCTTCCAAGTTCTGAAACCTTCTATGCTTTCCTACTTTATCACTTGTTAGTGACATTTTCCCTTAAAGGTGGGGTAGGTTATTTTTTGAGAAACCGGCTCGAGATCGCTAGAATTTGAAAATACACAACCGGAGAAAATCTGCCACTTCCTTATAGAGCCCCTCCTCCAACACACACGAACGTGCACATGACCAATGAGGGCACGAGATAAGTTTGTGCACAGATGGAAGGCTGACAGGCAGGTAGGCCATCCAGTTACTTTAGCCGGGCCGGCTAAAATGATTGGTCGTGCTTTTTTCAGTACTACGGCTTCCACAGATGACATTTTTTAATGGATTTTTTGTCAAAGCACTTAAGATATGAATTGCTATCGGGATGTTAAGAGCATTCCATGGAATATAACAAAAAGTGTATCTCGAGCCGGTTTCTCAAACTTACCTACCCCACCTTTAAATATATAAAGGACTGCAGATGTCTTTTGATGTGACTTTTTCAGAGACACTTTGTTGACATGCTGTTATCTCCTTGACCACTCTACCAGCTTTTTGTCCACCTCTAATGATCAGGTGTACAAAGTGTTCAACAACTCAGAGTGCGAGTACTCACGAGACACCTGCGACCCCAAGGTAGGTACACTTTCAAATGTCACTGCCTCATGACGATAACTGACTGAAGATGTGTGTGGAGTTTTGCCAGAAAAAGTAATACTCTGTCTATATTTGACACCTTTGCTTATCTCGTTGTTTACCAGTTTCATCATATATTTTATTTTAATTTCACTTGAATAATACTGTGGTTTCCCTCTTCCCTTTTTCTCCAGACGTTCAACATCTCCAACGTTTCATCTCAGTGTCCTGATGCCGAGTGTCTGTTTGCCTTCTATGGTGGAGAGACCCTCTACCACAAATACCTCATCCTGTTCCAGTTCTACAACGTTTTCCTCTTCTTCTGGTGCGCCAACTTCGTGACGGCCCTGGGCCAAGTCACTCTGTCAGGGGCCTTCGCCTCCTATTACTGGGCCTTCAAGAAACCCGACGATATTCCCGCCTTCCCCATCTTCGCCTCGCTTGGACGGGCTCTCCGGTTAGAGACTCAATTATATTGTATTGTTGTGCAATCTGTCCACCTGTGAATATTCTGTTTCATTACAACTATCAGTGATGATTTTATGCTCATGCTTGGCTTCTGTTTCCACTTCCCCTCCAGATACCACACTGGCTCTCTGGCTTTTGGCTCTCTGATCCTCTCCATTGTTCAGTGCATCCGGGTCCTTCTGGAGTACCTGGATCACAAGTTGAAAGGTCAGAAAATTGAACGACTGACTAACTTAATTACTTTTAGCCGATTAGCCTACTATTATATACATCAGTAGATTCATTAAAAAACAGAGACTGTATTTTCTGTTTCAAAAGGCTCTCACACCAACACATATATAAGACTGCCTTTTTTTAAATGTTTGCAACAGCACTAACCACTCTCACGCTGCTTTCATGCCTGGTGCAGCCATGTTCAATGATTATAGAGGAGACATTGTGTTGCAGAAGGCAGCCACTCAGCTAATGGTTCACATGTGTTACGTGTTGAATGTAGCCTGCCCGTAAGGAGCCTAATTCCATCTCCAATCTCACATTAGAATCTTCACATCTGCTGGAAAAAATGATTGGAACTTAAAGGATCTTTCCCTTTTTCTATAAGAAGGTGTTGAATGTCTGATTTTAATAAGAATTGCATCGGTTTCTCCCCATACATTAAATCGTGATGCATTCCTCTCTCTTTCTCTCTTTCTCCCTCTGTGCCTTCGCTCCCCTGTAGTTTCCCTTCTGTCTAAAGATTGCTCAAATAGGGGGGTGGGGAGGGGCGGCATTTCTATTTACATCCACAGAAATCAAGCAGACTAAAAAGGGAAAGCGTGTTCCTTCTCCTACGCTCCATTTCAGTACTATGGACAGCACCACACCTACACACACACACACAATGCACACACAACAAACAGTGTTGTCCATTGTTCTGAAACAACAGCTAAGCTATAGTCACATGTATCTCAGCGATTAACTGTGTTATTTTGCTTTCTCTCTATGGATACTTAAAGCTTAGACAGAGTGTGATCAATGACAAAAAACACATGATTTGTCAACCATTTTATGGTAGTCAAGAGACCCCTTACTGCGGGACCCCCCTTACTGTGTTGATTGTGTGTCTTCTTCTTTATGTTGTACTTATCAGTGACTGTATTAATATGCATTTATGATTATGTTGTTAGAGTGGTTGGATTCTGGTTTTGGATTGATGCATGTGTAATGCCAAAGGTCAGAATAATGCATTTAATTTATTTAAATGTATAGAATGAAATGTAACATGTTTTATCACATCCCTCAGGTGCTCAGAACAAGTGTGCTAAATTCCTGCTGAGCTGCATGAAGTGCTGCTTCTGGTGTCTGGAGAAATGTATCAAGTTCCTTAACAGGAATGCCTACATCATGGTGAGTCATCGCTATCAGATACTGCTGTGTCAGAGATGTTGGATCTGGTCCCGGTTTAAAATGGTAAAACGTTTTTTTTTTTCTCAGATTGCCATCTATGGAAAAAGTTTCTGCCCTTCTGCTAAGAATGCCTTTTTCCTGCTCATGAGGAACATCGTCAGGTGGGATTTCATTTCATTTATATCCACAATGTTAAATTATATATGCATTACACTAATTAATATTTAAGCTTTACCTATCGTTGTTTAATTGGATATTCTCTTATATTCTCTGCTGATCTGTTTCTTCACAGGGTGGCTGTTTTAGATAAAGTGACTGACTTCCTGCTGTTCCTTGGGAAGCTCCTCATCGTTGGAATCGTTGGTAGGAGAGCTTTTTATTTTTAGAACTAAAGTGTGTACCCTGGAGAGAGATCTGTTAGGATTTCTTGTTGAAACCCATTAATTGACTTTTGTTTCTCTGTGCAGGCATCTTCTCTTTCTTCTTCTTCTCCGGGAGAATCAAAGCCGTAGAGGAGGCTGCTCCATCTCTCAACTACTACTGGGTGCCAATAATGGTGAGAGACAGTTAGATATGCAGGATTTCTCTTTCAAAGAAACAGATACACACTATAGATGAAGAGATACCTCATTGCAGAAACACAGATATATCATATACATGTACAAATAGCTGCTAAGGGTCAATTTGAGACCTTTTTAATACCACATCAGATGCAATTTAAATTAGTATTAGTATTTTCTGCCTCTACTGTGACATGTGTCCATGCTTTTATGTTCAAAAGGTCTTGATTTTTTTCTCATACTGCCTGTGCTGCAGCACCTCTTTTCACCCTCTGTCTGAAACCAGAGCCCAGTCTGCTCTGATTGGTTAGCTGACCGGCTCTGTTGTGATTGGTCAACCAGAAATGTCCAGCCCCGTAGCCTATCACCTACAATGTGTGCGCTAGCCAATAGAAGCGCGAGTGTTACATAGTGATGTCACTATGTTAAAGGGGACCTATCATGCAAAATGCACTTTTGTACGTCTTTTATACATGAATATGTGTCCCCAGTGTTCCAGGGAACTCACCAAGTGTCAGAAAACACAACCCTCTCTATTTTCCTCCATACCCAAATCTCTAAAAAAGGGGCTGCAACAGATCTGATACAGACTGATCCAGATTTGAACACTTCTATGTCGTCACAGAAGTGGCGCTACGGCTATTGGGCCAACTCTCCACCTATCAAGGGAATGTGGGGTTGGGCCATGGCCGGCCATTGCCGCTCGAAAGCGCTGGAGACGCTGTAGTACATATGCCAGGCCTGTAAGTGGCGCTGTAGTCTGCCACAAAAGCAGCGAAGAAGACTTCCCGCCCATAGTTACCATGGTTACCCTTCTGTTTATTCTCCACTGTGGCTTTTTTTCTCCCTCCCCGAGGCAAGCGTTTGCTCCCGCTGCTTTAATTCAATGCAATCCCTACCCGTTGAGGCAAGCACTGTAATTCTCTCCGATTAGTCCACCAGCAGATGACAAACACCCACCTCTCCGCCTCTTCCAAGGAACGAGGGGACCGTGCGGCAGAGTTTCAGTTTCAGTTTCTTTCGCCGGTCAAGATGTCCGTTAAAGTTTAAATCTTCCGGACAAAATTAGAAAAGTGCCGGTCAAAGGTCTTCTTTGTTATTTATTGAGCTTTAAAACAAATGAATAACGACTCTATATAATAAAACACGGAGGACGGAGATCTCTTTTTCTCCCCCTCTTCTGACAGCCCAGCAGCTGATCAGAGCACGGCTCACCTCTCCTGCAGGGGGGCGTGGTCAGCAGAATCAGACCCGTAGACAGCAAACAGCACATAGAGCGAAATGAGGCATGGCTAAAATGCATGATCTGTTTGGTATTTTGAAAACAGAAACGTATAAATATACCTTATATAGGTATGGCCCTACAATATATCATTTAAATATAGCATGATAGGTCCACTTTAAGGAAGAAATCAAAGGAGTAATAATGATTTTAGTGTGCTTTTAGGCTAAATGTATGCTGGTTACAGCTTCTCCAATGAGAGTATTTTACCCTTTTCCTTTTTCTAAATAATGTGAACTGAGTAACATTGGTGTTAACAGTGTCTTGGACAGAACAAGATTTTTCACAAAATTATAATATATGGCAGGCAAGAGAAAATATTCAAAACGTTCTTAAACTCAGTATAATAATCTTTTGAGGTAGTCTGGGAGAATTATTGCCACAGCAGAAGTCTTGATTTTGTATTGATATTTGTGATTTCCTTCCCCTAGACGTTGGTAGTGGGATCCTACCTCATCGCCCATGGCTTCTTCAGCGTGTACGCCATGTGTGTGGACACACTGTTCCTCTGCTTCTGTGAGTACATTTGAATTCAGTCAGATCTCCTCTTTTCTTCCTTTTTCCAAGCACTAATACAACTTCCTCGAGCTAAAATGCATGTTTCTCCTTCCTGCCATGTTTCTGACTCTTATTCTCTTTGTCTCATTCCTCCCATTCATTTGACTTTATTTTTATACACTCCCTTTTATTTCATGTTTCCCTTTCCCTTTCATTTTCCATTAACCCAATAAAAAAAAACACAAAATACACATCCCCGTAAACGAAAAAAGGTGAGGACCTGGAAAGAAACGACGGCTCGTCAGACAGGCCTTACTTCATGTCGCCCGAGCTGCACGACATCCTCTCCGAAACCAAGAGGGTGGAGGAAGACCACGATGGGGTCGAGCAGGGGGATTCTGCTGATCCTGCAAAGCCAATGGATGAGGTGAAACTGGAGGAGGAGACCCCTCTTCAGCAACAAGACGGAGAAATCCAACTGAAACAGCAGACGGTGCTCAAGCAGGAAAACGAGGAGGAGCAGCCTCTGCAGGCCACGACTGATACCGAAGAGCCACAACAGGAGAACAAAGAAGAAGAAACAGTCAGTCAGGTTGAGGAGGCTGAAAAGAAAGAAGAAGCAGAGGTGAAAGAAGAGGTGGCAAAGCAGGAGGAAAACACCGAGGAGGCGCCACCTCCCGCTGCGGAGGCTGAGAAAGAGGAATCTTTGGAAGATAGTCCTCCTTCTGCACCACAGGAGTAAACAGTAATGCAAGGGCAAATAAATAAGGTTAACCTCAAAAAGTACTGTATCTACAACGTGATGTGATGTGGGCATGTTAAATGTGCGGCATACAACAAAAGCTAAATATTTCCGATGTGACAGCTTGGAGGTCAAAGAAGGTCAAAAGCCCAGTTGCATCTCTGTAGCTTGAACAAAAAAACGCTCTCTTGTGTTGGTTTTAGAACAGTGTTGGTTTTTATATATCGTGAAGATCTGTAGAACTTTGTGAGTGCTGAACCTGTGCCTGATTGCTGTCTCTGATATTTGTTGTCTTAATCCTGTTAAACGATGCACTGCAGAACCACTACGTACCGTGTTTGCAGCCGGAACACACTCATGTCAATCGATGGTGAATCTCTTTCACTGTTTACAATAATACCAGCTGACCAGCCAAAATGTTACAGACATATTTGATAGACTGTATGAATATTGGATCTTTTTTTTGTCCTATGAAATGTGTATATATACAGTAGTGTTCTTCAATTACAAATTGTTTCAGCTTCAGTCTTGTAGAGATCCAAGATGGGATCCGATGTATTGTATTGCCACCTACTTGCCTTGGTATTTTTGACTGATGTAAGTGCTGTTAGTGTCGCCATGACGCAGCCTCTCTTTGGACCCCCCCCCCCCCCCCCCCCCCCAAAAAAAAGTTTACTAACCCAACCTGCATTGCTCTGTCCCTCTGTCTCTCTGCTGCATGGTGTTGACATGGCCTTCTGAATGCTTGCAACTAGCATCTCAACTCTCTGGATGCTTTTGTACACTTTGTTTCTCTTTTGTCGCCTTGTGAAAGATGTAAGTTACTGATTGATGACATTCCATATTTATCGGATGTAAATCTTGATTAAACGTGATTGTATTTAATCACAGTCAGTCATTCTGTTGTGGGTAATCATGAGCTTGAAAATGGTTTGGCGTTTGGAAGCAGGTGAGTTTTCATGAACACAAAAAGTCAGCAACACATTTGTATTTGTCTTAAAGGGGATCCCCAACAATTTGACCAGTTAAGGGTACTTGACTTGCCATGGAGAGTACTGAGTCTGTAAAACTGTTTCTAAAAGGTTTTGATGCTTTGGGGAGGCTTTTATAAACCTTAGAAATAAAGAAAAGCCGTGAATATTTGCTAACATTCAGATTGAGACGCATTATGGGACGCATAGTATACTGGGTTTTTGAAACTTGATCCATATTAGGGACTAAAACCAGGATATCTCTGCTGCAATGACTAAGCAGTGGTTTGGAGCTTTTTGGCTTGTGATCCTTTAAAATGAAACTACTTGTGGCCCCTTATCGCCGGTTATTAATCTTATAAATTCAACCAAAGAATAAAAAAAATTAATTCTAAGAAGGTAGGGTCTTTAGATACTGAAAGAAGGAAAACGAGAAAAAAAATATTGTTTCTAATAGAAATTAATACTTCAAGTTCAAATATATTTGGGCCCAGGTTAGGAACTACTTAATAACTGGGTTATCCTCTTACTTTGACCCATGACATCACTATAGCATGTGGTTACAGGCGGGACCCATTTTGAGAAAGTTTATTCTTGTCCAAGTTTTCCATTCTCTCTATGAGCATGACAGCCACGCTGTTGAGATGACTTTGCGACATTGAAGAGGGAAGCCAGGTTTGTCAGGCTTCTCAAAGTTGTTGCTAACAAATGTTAAGCCTTTGTTACAATACACTAGTTGTGGTCTGAAAAAAGGGTACCCACCACTTTTTTTAAACATGACGTTTCTGGAGTTACTTGAAAGGCAAAAGAGATTATAGAGAGCCGAGGCATGGACAAGTTAAATGACTCTACCGAATGTTGTTCTTCAACTGCTTCTGCTCATGTCACAGTGGAGGATCTGGAGCGCAACGATGGATCAGCAGAGAAGCCGTACTTCATGTCCCAGAACCTGCTTAGCATCCTAAATAAGTCCAATGAAGAGGTCAAATCTGTAGACTAGGTCACGTTGTGTGTGTGTGTGTGTGTGTGTGTGTGGGTGTTTGTGTGTGTTTGTGTGATGGAAATAACAACAAAAGAAGAGTGCCATTTCCTGTGTTACATTATGTATGTATGTTTGTGTGTTGCTGCCAAATGATATTCATTCATGTTTATGGATGATAATATTGATCCTTTAGGATTTTGTTACAAAGCCTTAAGTTCATTGCCCGCCTGCATTTGCCCAACAAGGAGGATATACATCAGAAGGAATATGAGACTTCCCTTTCAGATGAAATATTGTTAATTTAGGCAATAGTTGGCCTTAATGTCCAGTGTGAAGGATTGTTGGGGATTTATTGGAGGGAATGGAAATAGTATTCGCTTTCATGTTTTCATTAGTGTATCACTTGAAGCCAAGATTCCTCTTCATGGAGTCAGCTATGTTGCACCACCATGTTTCTAGCTCAGAAAGGACAACCCAAACTCTGACTCTAGAAAGGGCCGTTCAGGTAACTGTAGTTCCCCATGTTATGTAATAGGAGGGGTGGGGGAGCGGTATTCAGACTATTTCCATCTGCAACCTCACCGCTAGATGCCACTAGATCCTATAAACTGTTCATTTAAAAAGAAGAAAAATCAGTTTTTGTTGTACATTTTGTTCATTGTTTTTGTCACTCTGTGTATTCTGTCATCAAGTTGATGGGATGCTTTGAAAGGTCCAGTGAGATACAGTTGATGGCAGGTAGCATGTAGATACATGTGTAAAGCTCTGCTTACTAAGTATATTGCACTGTTTATTAGCACACCAAACCAAAGTTGCTCAACGCAGGCTAATACAAGCTAAGTATGTTTCTCAAAGCCTTAAGAGATTACAAATGAACCAAGTGATTTTACTTGGACTTGCAGTCTTCATTTCTATGGACCTATGTTGTTTTGTGTTCATATAAAACATATCTGTAATGAATTTGTAAAAGTTGTTCTTTTTCATTTTGTTGTAAACTAATTGTAATTTCTTCAGAAATTAATAAAATCTTAATAAAAATGTGTGTTGCCATATAAGTGTTCAAAGGGGGAAAGGTCACTTATTCTTAGGTTTATTCTGACACAATAACCTAGATTATTATTTGATTTGATAAGTGTTGTTCTTATTTTGATAATGCTGACATATAAGATTTAGATACAAAATCATTATTGAAGAATTGTCCGTTTGTTAAATGAGACCATTAAATATTTGAGATCTTCTAATAAATAAAAGAACATACTTATACATATTAATAGCTTACACATATATAAGTTAGTAAGTTATTAATATTTGTATAATTAATCCATAATGTATTTACTTTGAAACGTAAACTTTATTATGTAAAGTTATGAAAGAAGTTTAGTTTTAGACATCAAATAATAATCAGTGAAATGGCAGTAAAAAGTTATTAATTCATGCTTCCTATATTTGTCCATATGGAAGATTATTTATTAAATGTATTTATTTATTTATTTATTGCCAGTAAAAGCATTACAGTTTATTTGCATGGACTGTGTCAATTAATAAATATTGCTCTACGTGCCAGAATTAGCCCTCAAGAGTGCATAACAAATTAGTTAAAACAATGATCCTCATAGGTTATTTTATATTTAATTATATTTCATAAGAAAACACTACATTTAGTTTGGAAATATTTTTTTTTAGTAAGAATTGGCTTCGTGTATGTATCCCACTTTTACGACCATCAACATTAGAATATTCAAGCTGATCTTTCATAATTAATTAATTAATGTATTTTTAAGCATGGTGTTTGATCAATAAAGACATATCATTATTATATTTAGCACATGAAAAAAAATGTCTGTAAAATAAACTAAAGGTCCAGTCAGAGGTGGGAGAAGTATTCAGATCTTGTACTTAAGTAAAAGTAGAAGTATTAGACTAGAGTAGGAATACTCAGTTACAAGTCCTGCAGTCAAAATGTTACTCAAGTAAATGTACAAAAGTATTGGCATACAAATATACTTAAAGTAGCAAAAGTAAAATAACTAATAATGCAAATTGACCCATTTCAGAATAATATATATTATATGTTTTTATTATAATTATTGATGCATTAAAGTGTTATCAAAGCTGGTAAAGGTGCAGCTAGTTTTAATATATATATATATATATATATATATATATATATATATATATATATATATAAAGACATGGCATTGTACAAATTAAAAGACAAGAAATAAACAAGAAAGTAGAAAATATACATGTTGAATATTCAAATTAACAATAACAAGATATAAAGCAAGGTATTATATATGAGTATGTGACAGGTGGAATATTAAATATTAAACTGAATATATATGTACAGTGAAGAGAGAAGCTATGGAGCAGAGAGTTCTCTGCCAGCCAGAGTTGATTTGTTGTACAGAGTTATTGCAGTGGGCAGGAATGTTTTCCTGTATCGGTCCTTGTGACAGCGGAGATGCAGCAGTCTGTTGGAGAAGGAGCTCCGCTGTCTGTCCAGCTGCAGGTGGAGAGGATGGGTGGTTATCCATGATGGACAACAGCCTGTCTATATACTGCATGGTAGCTTGTGAATTTACTCCAGGTGTAACTAAAGTCTGATTTAAGTGTTGATTATATTTCACATCATTAACCCAAATATGTAAAGTAACTAAAGTTATTAAATAAAAGTGGTGGAGTAAAAGTACAGGCCTCTGAATTGAGGAGTACAAAGTAGCATAACATGGAAATACTCAAGTAAAGTACAAGTATCTTAAAATTGTACTTAAGTACAGTAGCCTACTTGAGTAAATGTAATTAGTTACTTATCGCCTCCGTGGCTCAGTTTGAAACGAGGAGCCTGACTTCAGCGTTAGTGTACAGGTTGCTAGGCAACACTGGAGACTACCAGAAGTCTTCGTGCAGGTCAAGATAGGCTAACGCCGACTGTTGTCGGGTTGTATTTGCTGCCTACCTGTACAACAATAACTCAGCACCAAAATGTCGTTCAGTGCCGACTCAATGAAACCTCCGCTGCATGACCAAATAACGGAGATGCAGCGTAAAATACAACTTCTGGGTAAGTTTGTTTGGTCTTAGCGTCGACTTCTGTTCAAGCTAAGGCAGGTGCTAGGTAGCTAACGTTAGCTTCCGTTTATGGTTGTGACTAGCCACTGTAAAAACATACACTAATACCAGATAAACAGCAATTAGCTGTGTAATTTGTGAATAATTACACGAGTTCTCCATATGTATCGTGTGTATTAGTGTCATAATTATGTATGTCCACCAGAGGGCGACAGAACTGCGTACTATGAGAGCTCTCAGTCCACTATCAAGAAGAACCGAGAAACCATCCGCCAGCTGAGGCAGGGCAACAAGAGGCTGTGCAGGAAAATGGCCGACGTAAACGCTGTAAGTCCTTTAAAAATAGAAAGGGAACTTTCCCAGCTCTTTTGCTTATTTTCTTTCATCAATATTATAGTCAAATGAGCAGTAAAACCCCATTACTGACTTTCTTGCCAATAACACTCTTGTACCCCCTGGTGTCTTGCTCACAGGGGGATGCAACTATCATCAAAGTGGCCTTTCAGAACAGAGGGTTGGAGAAGGATGCCTACCGCAACATGTCAGGGAAGGTGAGAGGAAGAAGCATTATTTATTACTAAAAAACGCAAATATGTTGTTGGACTATTTGCACTATAAGTTTTACCACAGATAAAAGGACAGTTCCCCCAACATCTGTATGTATGTCCGGGACTTTTTTCAATGAATATAGCTTGTACAGTACCTGCTTACCAAGTGGACTTAATGATCCAAGCCTTATGTAATTTAAGCAAACTCAATTTTTTAGTCATGGTCATGGCAGCTTGCTGAAAAATGTCTTATTCCATTATAGCTTTACCACACTCTCCCTGCCAATACTCTTTTCTCAGGCAGCCCTGACCACGCTCGACCAGAGAGTGCTGTCCAAGACGAAGCGTCTCAACGCCCTTAAACACACCACCCAGACCTTCCAGTGCCGCCTGGATGAGCTGAAGAAGGAATACCAGAGGAGTAAACCAGAGGGCAGCAGTGGAGCAGTGTCTGCCGACACTAGAGCTCGGAAAAAAGAGGAAGATGCCATGGTGGATACCTCTCAAGCTCATGCAGAAATGTTTGAAAAAGAAAATCTGTTATGCTAATGTTCACTCTTAAATGGGCCCTATTGTGCTTTTGGGGGGTTTTCCCTTTCCTGTAGTGTGTTATATAGGTTATTGTGCCTGTAAACGGTCTGCTAATTTTAAAATCCCAAAGTTAGCTTCAAAAGGAGTTTGCCTGAAACGCCTCCATTGGACTCCTTTGTTTATTTCTTTAACATAATGACATCACTATGTACCCCTCGCTCTTCTATTGGCTATTCTACGTGATAGGCTAAGGGGCCGGACATCTTTAAGCGGTTGACCAAATACAACAGATGCTGTTCTGGGCTTTGGTTTCAGACAGAGGGTGAAAAGAGGAGCTGCAGCACAGGCAGTATAAGAACAAATTAAGACCTTTTGGAACATTCAAGCATGGAAACATGTCACAGTGGAGGCATACAAAATACAAATATAATAGAAACCTGAAAATGAGGGCCCCTTTAATGAAATATAAGACAGAATAGTACACGCTCAGTAAACTGTGTGTGTGTGTGTGTGTGTGTGTGTGTGTGTGTGTGTGTGTGTGTGTGTGTGTGTGTGTGTGTGTGTGTGTGTGTGTGTGTGTGTGTGTGTGTGTGTGTGTGTGTGTGTGTGTGTGTGTGTGTGTGTGTGTGTGTGTGTGTGTGTGTGTGTGTGTGTGTGTGTGTGTGTGTGTGTGTGTGTGTCTTCAGAAACTGCGGGCGCTGGAGAACAGTCTGGAAAAGACTCAGTTTAAGTGCAAGGAGGCCGAGAACATCATGATTACCTATCAAAAGCTCAAAAGTCACCTGCAGGTGAGTCACACACTGTTAAAATATAGTTTGGTTTTCATCTTAACTTGCAGGGGTATGCAGCTTGTTCAGCAAGTTAAGTTGCCCAAGAAACTTATGTAAGTAGTAAGTACAAATATTGTAACTGTGCATTCCTCATTAGCAGACACCCTTATGAGAGTGTTAGTACTGTGTTTGTGATAAATAAACATTGAGTGAGACTTTCACAGTGTTACAGTACCTCCTGTCCCACGCTCACTTTACCTTTGTTTGCTCTCAACTTGACCTCAATTTTGTAGTTTGTTACTTAACTTTACAAATATTCCAACTGTTAGAATGCACATCAATCTGTTCACACTTATATGCTGGTAATGTTGTTATCCAGTTCAACTTGAGTGAAATAATAGATCAAGCCTTTAGACTTTAATTTGAGATTTTCCTTCAAGATTTATTGAGGGATTCATATTTACCACAACATCCACATTGTATCAAACATACTGTAGAGCTGCCACTCCATATAAAGGGCAGCTGAGGTGGTTTGTAGGAAATCTTTTGGCAAACCTGTTAACCCCTCTTGTGGTTTAGCTGGTGAGCAGCTGATCTACAACAACATCCAGGCAGAACAACAACAAACACACTCAACAAGCTATTGCCAGTTATACATTTTAACCCTTAGACACCCACATACTGTAGACACGTTTAAGTATCCTTTGGGTGAGCTTGCAGGTCAACAGTATGTGCTATACTGTACAAAATAGTGTTCATCCTTTGAAACTGTGAATCTGAATATTATTTTAAAGATGCAGGTTGGCACTGTGTGTCAAGTTTTCCTAGTAATAAATCAGAAATAAAAATAGTTTTTTGATCAGGCACCAATTCAAAAAGAAAGTCTAGAGTGTAAAAAAGGGCTTATAACCTTATGATTATGTCTCTTAAGCTGTTGCAGCATATTTTGTCTTGAGAACCTTTGATAAACAGATTTGGTGCCAAATGTAATTATTTTGAGTAAACCAAAAATGTATAAATATGGGCAAAAATCCCTTAACAATAACTTGTGTATGATGTCAGCTCTTTGCTGTTCAAAGCTCAGCTTATTGTCCAGGGTGATTTTGAGATACTTAAATCACTCCACCCTCTTATCAGTTTCATTATTAATGCAGGTGTTAATTAAAAGGTTATTTTGTTCCAAACCTAAAGATTAGCCAGTAAATAATTCATACAGTGGTTGTAAACAGTCCTCTCCCCACCCCTTTCACTCTTTCTATTTCCTGTCCTCTCTTTTGTTTACCTCTCACTTTTCCACTTCAGCATGAGAGTCTGACGTTCCAGGGCCAGCTGGACAGTCTGGAGGCAGAGATCCTGAAGCACAGAGAGGAGCTTCACGACAAGCAGATCATGAACAACAACGCTCAGCTCTCCAAGGAAGCTGCTAAGGTTCCTGTAACCCTCCTCTGCTCCTATATGAGTTTGCAGCGTGCCAGTAAAGGCGTAACAAAAATGATTCACTCATAATTACTTACACTAATATAATAAGTGATATGAGTCACAAGTGAAGCGGATACAAAACATTTTTCAGTGTTTTGTCATTTTCATTTTGATGCATTTACAAGTACAGATAAATGAGCCTACCTCATCGCTATGCGGTGTGCAAACAGCTATTTTCTTTCAACTTTCTTTAAATCTCTTCTTCCATTTGCTCTGCCTTGCAGGCTGACTTGCAGCAGCTGGAGGAATGTCTCTGCAAGGAGCGCAAGGAGAGAGAGCGTATTATAGCAAGCTACAGGAAGAAGGTAGAGGAGCGCAAGGCCCAGGCTGAAAAAACCGATAGAAGGGTGAGCAAAACGCAGAGGTGTATATTGTACACTTTATCGTAGTGAATGGTTTTGTTCTGGTGGTGATCTCTTCTCTGATCACCATCAGAAATGCAAAACAAACATATTTATAATGCATTTTCATCTGCTTTTAGCACTGTTTAATCAGTCACTCATAATGCTTTGTCACAATTTTACATTACAAAGCATTTTATTATAACTTTTTAGCACATAAATCATAAAACGTCATAATCAAAATGATGTAGTGAAATTGGAGTAATCAAATGTGAAACAATGACTCTAGCACTCCCATAGTTAGGCCATTGTCCTATTCAGCAGCTAGGGAAAACGTGCACACACTGCAGATGTTCCGATGTAGTTCATGTGAAAGCCCGTCCATGCTCCGACGTGGCTTTCATTGTAAAATGTAATAATTCATTTAAAACGCAGTTAATCCCGAAATCGACCAAAATATCCACTGAAAACTGAAAATGAAACTTTATAAAAACTGCCACTCCAAATCCTGAATCTTATGCAGGAAAAATTATCCAAAGTAAGACTATAATTTTTGTGCATTGTTTTTTATGTTGTTTATTATTATTGGATCACAACAAAAAAACAAAAACAAATCAAATGTTCTGTTTTATTACCTTGTACTTTAGCCGCTACAATACCCAGTTATTATCTCGCAACAGTGATTTTAAAGTATTACAATTATGAGAACTATATCAAAAAGTCAGTGACTAGGAATGATGAAGTATTTATGAACATTCATTCATTTCTAAATAATTATTTACACAGTTCTGTGAGCAGAAAATAATGCATTTTAAATATGCTTACAATTCATTAAAGCTATGGACGTCATTGAAAAGGCTACAAAATATATATTTTCAGTGAAACAGAGACATTCTTTATAATGAAATGCGTTTTCTAACCTGCGGCACCTGTAGGCTCAGAGAACAGCGATGCAGCCCGACGAGCTGAGCAGCGAGGCTCAGCGCAGCAGCCCCAGGATAGCAGGCGAAGAGGACAAGGTCATCTCCACTTTTGAGGAGGCATTCCGACGCATCAAGGAGGCCACGGGAGTCACAGACATACAGGTGTGGAAGAGAAAAAGAGAAGGATAGCCTGTGAACTGTGTACTGTATTAATATTGTAAAAAAAAAAAATGTCATGTGTGTGTAGGAGATAGTGGAGCGCTTCATCTCACAGAAGGAGACACACCAGCATCTGGAGAAGCTGAAGGGAGAGAACGAGACGGTGCTGCAGCAGCTGAAGGAGCAGAAGGAGCTCCTGGACCAACAGTTCCAGGACATGAAATACTCGGGAGAGGCTGAACTCTCGAGGTGAGACACTCAAACAGAAGTGGAACAAAAGCCTGCATGCAGCTGTAGTGTTTGTTCTCAAGCTCTTTCTCTGTGTGTGTGTGTGTTTTCTTAGTGACAGACAGATGCTGGAGGAGTGTGAGCTGCAGCTGCAGGCTCAGCAGCAGAGGTGTGATGCAGATAAGGAGCGTCTGGAGTGGCTGGTGAAAGCCCTCAGTACTGTGCAAGCCGGAGTGGAGCACCTCGCAGACAAACTTCAACACATCACGCTGGTAAATACCACCTCAGGCTGTAGGTCTATGTTTTTGCCACTTGTTTTTGTTACTTGTTATTTTTAAAGGAATTACATTTTTATGCAATATACGGTCCTCTTCAAGACTTTTTCATATATTTGTGCTTATACAGAAGCTAAATTGTGAGAAAAAGGTAGCAGTACAAGGCCAATTAAGACAAACAAGGAACTACAACAAAAGTGGGAAAAAACTACGGAATCTAGTTTTTAATTAATAAATGTTTTACTCTCTTATATTCAATTACAAAATATGTCTATAGGGTTATCTTATAATCTGTATTTTCCTTAATATTTGTCCATTTACGTATTCCCTACCAACGCATCCATCTTTGGTTCTTATTCCATTTCTCTCAAAAGGTGTGTTGACAATCATAAGTATGTGTGTTCACCGTTCTTCCGTTTCTCTCAGAGAGAGGACACGGTGGCTGAAGTGTCTCCAGACTCAGATGAGTTTGTGTTAGAGCTGATGACCCAGTGTGAGCTGAAGCTGAAGTTACTGCACGAGGAGCTTCGAGGAAAGGATGTGTCTGCTATCATGAAGGAGATGGAGGAAGAGGAAGTGAGTCGACGCCACAATCATATACACTCATTCAAGAAATACAGGCACTGTTTTTTTTCCCTGACGTAAATGAAGACATATCAATCTTTTTAATTGGTGCACAAAAATTCACCGGAATAAAAAAAAAATCAGATTTTGGCATGGAGGTGTTGCTGACGCATACAGTGCACAGTGCTACACATGAACACAGCATGGCTGAGCATGTTAGCATGGAAGCTGCTGTGCGTGCATATCTTATCTGAATGGAAAAGCAGCCGTTAGAGCCACCTGAAGTGTTTGTTCCAGATTACCAACGCTCGACAGCACCCTCTCTGTTTGAGAACATATGATATCAGAGTGTACCAGTCTGAAGGCCATTTGCTAATGACATTGACTGTTTTACCCTCAGATCCATTTTGAGAGGCCATAATCTTTGTAATTGACGTAACTGTGAGCTGATATCTTCCAGTCTAGTTTTGTTTGATTCAAAGCTACCGTTAGAAACTAGTTGGCTGTCCCGGTCAAGAGGTTGCACCTCTACCATAACAAAGTACATTTTTCCTTCTAGAAACCTACTGTACTGCTCATCATATCAGTTACATGGCATAGACATGACTCTAAAACTCCTCCACTTATCCTACACCAAACTACGTTAACAATACAAGGCATATATAAAGGACCAGTATAATAATGTAAAAACTACAAAAACAAAGGTTAGTGGTTTGTTGTATACATCTGAAGAAAGAAATCTCTCCTACAACTTCAAACTGGCTCTTTTCAAGTTCTTTTCAAAAAGATGGAATAGGACATTTTAGATACATGTGAAATTATGTTTATATTATAAGACTTCAAAAAGAGAGCCTCATGTGAAAAACTAGAATGGCACCTGGAGAGCGCAGACCTCAGCTGTGGTGCATTCACATGCTGCTCGGACGGTCCCACTTCCAAAGTTGGCACCAACAGAGATGCTTCAAAGAAGTGTTTGATTTGATTTACATTCATCTGCCATGTTTCTGCCTGACATGACATCATCTCAACATGTCATGTACCAAAATGTTTCCAGACTGTTGGATGTTAAAACATTGAGGGGGCATTTACAAGAAATTTCACATTTCATTCTGCATTTGTGATAAAAAGACCAACGTAAAGTCAGATTATTTGAGAAACTTTGAGGAGTCATATTAAAATAAAACATACATCTTCAACATAATTGTTGCTATTTTTCTGAGCAGTTCTATGTCAGGATTGAGGGAAAGCTGCCGGAGTACAACACCCGCGTCAAGCTGCCTGAGGACCAGAGTCTGGACCTCTTCAATGACGGTGAGTTGGAAGCCACAAACACAGACAGAACAATTCCAGCACACAATCTAAACTCCCCATGTTTGTGTCTCAGAGGACGACAGTGAAGAGGACGAGGCTGACGTCATGTCTCGCGAGGCACTGAAGCGCCATTCTCAGATGATCATTGAGTCCAAGTCCAAGAAGAAGCCCTGGAAGAAGAAGAAGGGCAAATTCTGATCGCTACAGTGTCAGGACTCTGATCTCAGGACCCAGATTTCAAATCGCTATATTAATGTTTCACCGCTCAAATTAAAATTATTTGAATTTGCTTAAATGTTGCTACAAATCTTTGACAAATACAAATGAGATTATATCTTTTTAGAAATGAATTATTAGCCCAATTAAAAAGCTCTACGATGATTTTTGTTTAAATATATGTTAGTACCTTTGAAATGTGTTGTATAAGTGTGTGTTTTGACAACAGTAAGGTTCTCTGTTGTTACACAAACTATTGGTCCTTTGCTTCTATTCACAGTGCACAAGTCCACACTCTGCATGGTGCCCTTATAATATTAACATATTAAACAAATATATAAACAAATATTGCTTTTACTTTTTTCTTTTTTTGGTATAATCTGACCATAAATGTGGGTGAAACCAGTCACTTTTGCTTGAAGGCTTTCTCCGTTATTGTCCTGCTATCCATCGTGAACGTAATAGGGTTGTACCTTTCAGAAATGATACAGGTCCCTGAAAGCCAACACCTTTGACAAATCCAGCCAAGTGAATCACGTTGACACTAGAGACACATTTGCTTTGTCCCAGCATACCGTAACATGTGAGCGTCAACACCTGAACGATCTCTGCTATGCTCAGCATGTCAGAAATAGATGTGCCTCTTTGCTCAAATACTTTGTGGTTGCTGTTAGGTGGATTGTTTGGTTTTCTTATAATTAGCAAAGCAAAACATCAGAGTGTAACTCAATCATGTTCTCTGTGTTTAATTGTCCAACTGATACATCTGCCATTGAGTGTCATACAGAATTCAACCAGACAGACAACTATGATTGATCAAATACATTATTGTTTAATTCTAAGGGTTTGGTGCTCCTGTAGAATTGCATTTGTGTGCTGATAGTTATCCGTTATAAATCAAAATCACATTCATTTAAAAGAAAATGGGGTCCTGAAGAAAGAATTAACAACATGCCCACATAAAATCAATCTCCTAAAATAAGACAGAAAATGTTATCATAGAAAAATAGATTATTTATACAAAATCAATATTTAATTGGATTTGACTCAGTCACATGACACACACAGAAGAATAAAAAACTACAAAAAGCAAACATTAAACATAGGTCAATATTTTTTTACAAAATAACCTACAATACATTTCATCACACATTTGGCAAATGCATTATAACTGTATTCCTGCCCAATATTTTGACAACGACAAAGATTGTCTATCTATGCTACACTACATATTATTAAATCAAATATCTCAGAAATATTAAAAGTATTCACTGATGATTAATAAATAACTTTTCTCAAAAGTTTAAAACGTGCCGATTGTCCGTGTTTACCTGTAGCAAGGGATTTCATTGGTGCGTTGTTCGATCAATCTGTGAGCGGGGGCGGGTCTGTGGGCGCTGGCTGCTGCAGATTTTGAATCGCCGCCAGCAGCGTGAGAACCATCAGGCCTCCAATCCAACATGTAGTACCATCACTCTGTAGAAGACGCCTTGAATGATGAATTTGTCACGTTTTACAGATAAACCCTGTCTGAACAATTTACTGATAACTACTAACAGGTAAGAAACATGTAAACCCATCACAGCCAGTCGAGTTCAGGTTAGCTAATTATTGGCTACACTCACACAAATAATCTGCATTTCTGAGCACTTTCTTTGGGCTGATTGAATTGATCCATGTCTGTGCTTCTGTGTTTGTTTCACTCTCTACATAACTACAGTGTTAAACCACAATAATGCTACCAAATGACTGAGTAGTTCATGAAACTCTTATGAGACCGATCCTCTTTGCTGCTAACATGCCAGACTCAAGGCTCTGCGGCTGAGAAGCTTCATGGCAAACTAACAGCAGTTAGTGCATCAGGTTTATCCTTGGCCTAAAACTTTACAAATAGTTTGGTTAACTTAAAACATGACCAGTAGAAAAAGTAGTTAAAATTAAATTGTAAAAAAAATATCAAATTGGAAATTAAATGTCTTACGAAAACATTCCAGCACAAATACCATCAATTTACTTTATTTCAAAAAGTTCCCACTTGTTCACATTAATAGACCAAAAAATAATAATTAAATACTGCATTGAAGACATATTTAATTAGCTCCTTTAATTCCTGTTAACCTGAGCAATGGTCTAAAAGAAATAGACCTGTTGTCTTACCTATTCGTTTTGTAACATCTGACCTGTACAATTTTCACTATTCTAGTTGAACTTTTAGATGGTCAGAACATCTTGAACACTGTCAAAAAGCAACATCAATTCTCAGATTTTATGACCCTAAGTTTTGTAGTTTGAATAGCTAACTATATGAACAATGCAAAAAAGTAATTTAACCAAACTATGGAAATGTGAAAGTAGTCAAGTCAAAACAGTGATTCAACACTGTTTATGTTGAATATAAAAAATGGAGGCAATGAGTTTGTTTCATTCTAATGAGGAAGCTAGTGAACTGGAATGAAGTGAAATGAAATCAAAATGGAATATAATTATATATCACAGTGCAGATCCAACCAGGGAAGGAGGCCAAGCTGACACACACTCACGCACACTCGCGCACGGTTAGACATGCGCGCGGAGCATCATCCGCCCACAATCACAGAGAACAATCAGTCCTCTGATATATGCCACAGTCTCTTCCTTCTAAGTTTCACACTGTCTCTGCCTGAACCAACAGGGCTCTGAACATGGACTTCATCGACACTCAAGAGATGCAGATTCATGAGGAGAAAGATTACGGTACATTTGTTTTGGGGATAATATGTTTTTATTTGTATTCAAAGTACCTTTTTGAATGCCAGATTTGTTTATTGAGGCTGCTATAGAAGATGCATGGATTTCTAGAGCGATGGTTGCAAGGGAATTTGTAGATTTTTTTTACTTTCTTTTAAAGACATATTTTTATGTAATTTTGAGCATTGATTAAAAGTTATATTCTGTACATAATTACAGTCTTAATATTTTTATAAATTATTCTGTGTGGCCATTTTAAACCATTTGTTATGACGATTATACAATTCAAATAAAGTAAATATACTTGTAGAGCATCTGCCAGTAAGGCCATCTCAGTAAAAACAATACAGAGTAGTGATCGCAATCTGTTTTGCATGTCTTTTGCAACACAGATTGTTTCCTGCTATTCAATTGTAAAGAGGGTTCCCCCTCAGCTCAGTCTAGATATCATATGTTTTCTTCATTGGCATTTTACATTTAGGAACACTGCGTTTCAAATGTTAAGCTGCGATTGCATTAACGGTTGTAATAAAAACAAAATGAAATTGATACAGCCAGGGACTAATGTTTTCTTGCCCTCCTCCCTGGCGCAGATGAGGCAGCAGGTGTGGGGGAGATCTGACTCGGTGTGTGGGCCCGTGAGCGTGACACAGAGCTGGAGATGAGGACTTTTATCTCTGTGGGTGGAGGCGCTGATGGAGGGGACTCCCGCGGCCTCCGCAGCAGGGTGGGCAGGATGAAGAAGCTGCTGTGGACCAGGCCCAGTGGACACATCCACACGGACACGGAGCCCGGCGTGTGGCTCACCAGCTTCCAGTCACTGGACACGGATGGGCAGCTCGAGGTGAGGAAAAAACTAAAATGACTGACCTGCTTTGTTCCTTCAATGCAGTTTACTGTAACAACTTCTCTTGATGTCATGATTTTGTTGTATGGATGTCAGGCATGGACATCATGCAAAGAAGTGAAAGCATAAATACATGTCTCCACTCCACTCTTGGTCAAGCAGAGCAGGACGGATGCCCACACACACAGTGAACGTAGGAGGGTTTCTCACATGTAGGAGGATTCACCATTGAAACATGGAAATATTAAAATGTGTGAGAGCGAGGAGGTGTTGTGATATAATCTTAAAAATGTCAACAGATTCAAATGCCAGAGGCTATATTTGTCTGTTGTATTGTAGGGAAAAGACCAATTGTACGACTCTGTCTGCATGTACTTCTCATCAGCGTTAGCAACGAGTCCCCATCACCAAATCCTATGGCTGTAATTTCAGTGCTGATTTATCTGTATTCCTCTTGGATTAACTGTTTGGTGTTTATTTTTTTAACAACAGTTTCCAAGAGCTCAGCACATTATCTTTACATTCCTTGTTTTGTCCATCCAGAGATGTTAGATATACAGTAATTTAAAGAAAAAAAACAAAAACATGACAAGCAGCCAATCTTTACTTTGTCAAAGCTATAGCCAGCAAATAAGTGGTCACATTATTTTATTAACTCATTGAGATTAATACTTAATCCATCGTCAGGATTTTTGGTGATTCATTTTCTGTCAATAAACAAATCGGTTAACGTTAATGCATTTTGTCCCTAAAGCAAATATTTAACATTTTGATTGATAATCAACTTTTGATACATTTTTCTAAATAATGTTTGATAAATGTACTGGTCAGCTGAGTAATCCCCGTCGAGGCAAGCACTGTAATTCTCTCCGATTAGTCCACCAGCAGATGACAAACACCCACCTCTCCGCCTCTTCCAAGGAACGAGGGGGCCGTGCGGCAGAGTTTCAGTTTCAGTTTCTTTCGCCGGTCAAGATGTCTGTTAAAGTTTAAATCTTCCGGACAAAATTAGAAAAGTGCCGGTCAAAGGTCTTCTTTGTTATTTATTGAGCTTTAAAACAAATGAATAACGACTCTATATAATAAAACACGGAGGACGGAGATCTCTTTTTCTCCCCCTCTTCTGACAGCCTAGCAGCTGATCAGAGCACGGCTCACCTCTCCTGCAGGGGGGCGTGGTCAGCAGAATCAGACCCGTAGACAGCAAACAGCACATAGAGCGAAATGAGGCATGGCTAAAATGCATGATCTGTTTGGTATTTTGAAAACAGAAACGTATAAATATACCTTATATAGGTATGGCCCTACAATATATCATTTAAATATAGCATGATAGGTCCACTTTAAGGAAGAAATCAAAGGAGTAATAATGATTTTAGTGTGCTTTTAGGCTAAATGTATGCTGGTTACAGCTTCTCCAATGAGAGTATTTTACCCTTTTCCTTTTTCTAAATGATGTGAACTGAGTAACATTGGTGTTTTGACTGGGGGTGTTTCTCAATCACGAGTAAAGCTGCTGCAGAGCCACTATTTCAAGCATACTATGTCATCGAGTGCCGCCGAAGTACTGTTCCAATGTCCAGCATACTTGGAAATCTACCGAGCCCGGTGTACTCCGTTTGGAGAAATATCGAGGCTGCACATGAGTAGACTCCGCGGTCTTAAAATCCCCACAATGCTTTGCGCACGGACCAATTTTCCCAAATCTGTGGCGGAAGATGTAAGGCGGGGCCTCTCATATGACGCACACCTGCACACTTGCTAGCCTGTTCCACTCTTTGTTTTCCGAATGTCAGGAAGTATTCTTGACTCGCTTCTGAAGCAAGATGCTCGGCAGACATGTGCTACCAAGCAAGCGTACTCGCGATTGAGAAACACCCAGTGTCTTGGACAGAACAAGATTTTTCACAAAATTATAATATATGGCAGGCAAGAGAAAATATTCAAAACGTTCTTAAACTCAGTATAATAATCTTTTGAGGTAGTCTGGGAGAATTATTGCCACAGCAGAAGTCTTGATTTTGTATTGATATTTGTGATTTCCTTCCCCTAGACGTTGGTAGTGGGATCCTACCTCATCGCCCATGGCTTCTTCAGCGTGTACGCCATGTGTGTGGACACACTGTTCCTCTGCTTCTGTGAGTACATTTGAATTCAGTCAGATCTCCTCTTTTCTTCCTTTTTCCAAGCACTAATACAACTTCCTCGAGCTAAAATGCATGTTTCTCCTTCCTGCCATGTTTCTGACTCTTATTCTCTTTGTCTCATTCCTCCCATTCGTTTGACTTTATTTTTATACACTCCCTTTTATTTCATGTTTCCCTTTCCCTTTCATTTTCCATTAACCCAATAAAAAAAAACACAAAATACACATCCCCGTAAACGAAAAAAGGTGAGGACCTGGAGAGAAACGACGGCTCGTCAGACAGGCCTTACTTCATGTCGCCCGAGCTGCACGACATCCTCTCCGAAACCAAGAGGGTGGAGGAAGACCACGATGGGGTCGAGCAGGGGGATTCTGCTGATCCTGCAAAGCCAATGGATGAGGTGAAACTGGAGGAGGAGACCCCTCTTCAGCAACAAGACGGAGAAATCCAACTGAAACAGCAGACGGTGCTCAAGCAGGAAAACGAGGAGGAGCAGCCTCTGCAGGCCACGACTGATACCGAAGAGCCACAACAGGAGAACAAAGAAGAAGAAACAGTCAGTCAGGTTGAGGAGGCTGAAAAGAAAGAAGAAGCAGAGGTGAAAGAAGAGGTGGCAAAGCAGGAGGAAAACACCGAGGAGGCGCCACCTCCCGCTGCGGAGGCTGAGAAAGAGGAATCTTTGGAAGATAGTCCTCCTTCTGCACCACAGGAGTAAACAGTAATGCAAGGGCAAATAAATAAGGTTAACCTCAAAAAGTACTGTATCTACAACGTGATGTGATGTGGGCATGTTAAATGTGCGGCATACAACAAAAGCTAAATATTTCCGATGTGACAGCTTGGAGGTCAAAGAAGGTCAAAAGCCCAGTTGCATCTCTGTAGCTTGAACAAAAAAACGCTCTCTTGTGTTGGTTTTAGAACAGTGTTGGTTTATCCTTTGGGTGAGCTTGCAGGTCAACAGTATGTGCTATACTGTACAAAATAGTGTTCATCCTTTGAAACTGTGAATCTGAATATTATTTTAAAGATGCAGGTTGGCACTGTGTGTCAAGTTTTCCTAGTAATAAATCAGAAATAAAAATAGTTTTTTGATCAGGCACCAATTCAAAAAGAAAGTCTAGAGTGTAAAAAAGGGCTTATAACCTTATGATTATGTCTCTTAAGCTGTTGCAGCATTTTTTGTCTTGAGACCCTTTGATAAACAGATTTGGTGCCAAATGTAATTATTTTGAGTAAACCAAAAATGTATAAAAATGGGCAAAAATCCCTTAACAATAACTTGTGTATGATGTCAGCTCTTTGCTGTTCAAAGCTCAGCTTATTGTCCAGGGTGATTTTGAGATACTTAAATCACTCCACCCTCTTATCAGTTTCATTATTAATGCAGGTGTTAATTAAAAGGTTATTTTGTTCCAAACCTAAAGATTAGCCAGTAAATAATTCATACAGTGGTTGTAAACAGTCCTCTCCCCACCCCTTTCACTCTTTCTATTTCCTGTCCTCTCTTTTGTTTACCTCTCACTTTTCCACTTCAGCATGAGAGTCTGACGTTCCAGGGCCAGCTGGACAGTCTGGAGGCAGAGATCCTGAAGCACAGAGAGGAGCTTCACGACAAGCAGATCATGAACAACAACGCTCAGCTCTCCAAGGAAGCTGCTAAGGTTCCTGTAACCCTCCTCTGCTCCTATATGAGTTTGCAGCGTGCCAGTAAAGGCGTAACAAAAATGATTCACTCATAATTACTTACACTAATATAATAAGTGATATGAGTCACAAGTGAAGCGGATACAAAACATTTTTCAGTGTTTTGTCATTTTCATTTTGATGCATTTACAAGTACAGATAAATGAGCCTACCTCATCGCTATGCGGTGTGCAAACAGCTATTTTCTTTCAACTTTCTTTAAATCTCTTCTTCCATTTGCTCTGCCTTGCAGGCTGACTTGCAGCAGCTGGAGGAATGTCTCTGCAAGGAGCGCAAGGAGAGAGAGCGTATTATAGCAAGCTACAGGAAGAAGGTAGAGGAGCGCAAGGCCCAGGCTGAAAAAACCGATAGAAGGGTGAGCAAAACGCAGAGGTGTATATTGTACACTTTATCGTAGTGAATGGTTTTGTTCTGGTGGTGATCTCTTCTCTGATCACCATCAGAAATGCAAAACAAACATATTTATAATGCATTTTCATCTGCTTTTAGCACTGTTTAATCAGTCACTCATAATGCTTTGTCACAATTTTACATTACAAAGCATTTTATTATAACTTTTTAGCACATAAATCATAAAACGTCATAATCAAAATGATGTAGTGAAATTGGAGTAATCAAATGTGAAACAATGACTCTAGCACTCCCATAGTTAGGCCATTGTCCTATTCAGCAGCTAGGGAAAACGTGCACACACTGCAGATGTTCCGATGTAGTTCATGTGAAAGCCCGTCCATGCTCCGACGTGGCTTTCATTGTAAAATGTAATAATTCATTTAAAACGCAGTTAATCCCGAAATCAACCAAAATATCCACTGAAAACTGAAAATTAAACTTTATAAAAACTGCCACTCCAAATCCTGAATCTTATGCAGGAAAAATTATCCAAAGTAAGACTATAATTTTTGTGCATTGTTTTTTATGTTGTTTATTATTATTGGATCACAACAAAAAAACAAAAACAAATCAAATGTTCTGTTTTATTACCTTGTACTTTAGCCGCTACAATACCCAGTTATTATCTCGCAACAGTGATTTTAAAGTATTACAATTATGAGAACTATATCAAAAAGTCAGTGACTAGGAATGATGAAGTATTTATGAACATTCATTCATTTCTAAATAATTATTTACACAGTTCTGTGAGCAGAAAATAATGCATTTTAAATATGCTTACAATTCATTAAAGCTATGGACGTCATTGAAAAGGCTACAAAATATATATTTTCAGTGAAACAGAGACATTCTTTATAATGAAATGCGTTTTCTAACCTGCGGCACCTGTAGGCTCAGAGAACAGCGATGCAGCCCGACGAGCTGAGCAGCGAGGCTCAGCGCAGCAGCCCCAGGATAGCAGGCGAAGAGGACAAGGTCATCTCCACTTTTGAGGAGGCATTCCGACGCATCAAGGAGGCCACGGGAGTCACAGACATACAGGTGTGGAAGAGAAAAAGAGAAGGATAGCCTGTGAACTGTGTACTGTATTAATATTGTAAAAAAAAAAAATGTCATGTATGTGTAGGAGATAGTGGAGCGCTTCATCTCACAGAAGGAGACACACCAGCATCTGGAGAAGCTGAAGGGAGAGAACGAGACGGTGCTGCAGCAGCTGAAGGAGCAGAAGGAGCTCCTGGACCAACTGGACATGAAATACTCGGGAGAGGCTGAACTCTCGAGGTGAGACACTCAAACAGAAGTGGAACAAAAGCCTGCATGCAGCTGTAGTGTTTGTTCTCAAGCTCTTTCTCTGTGTGTGTGTGTTTTCTTAGTGACAGACAGATGCTGGAGGAGTGTGAGCTGCAGCTGCAGGCTCAGCAGCAGAGGTGTGATGCAGATAAGGAGCGTCTGGAGTGGCTGGTGAAAGCCCTCAGTACTGTGCAAGCCGGAGTGGAGCACCTCGCAGACAAACTTCAACACATCACGCTGGTAAATACCACCTCAGGCTGTAGGTCTATGTTTTTGCCACTTGTTTTTGTTACTTGTTATTTTTAAAGGAATTACATTTTTATGCAATATACGGTCCTCTTCAAGACTTTTTCATATATTTGTGCTTATACAGAAGCTAAATTGTGAGAAAAAGGTAGCAGTACAAGGCCAATTAAGACAAACAAGGAACTACAACAAAAGTGGGAAAAAACTACGGAATCTAGTTTTTAATTAATAAATGTTTTACTCTCTTATATTCAATTACAAAATATGTCTATAGGGTTATCTTATAATCTGTATTTTCCTTAATATTTGTCCATTTACGTATTCCCTACCAACGCATCCATCTTTGGTTCTTATTCCATTTCTCTCAAAAGGTGTGTTGACAATCATAAGTATGTGTGTTCACCGTTCTTCCGTTTCTCTCAGAGAGAGGACACGGTGGCTGAAGTGTCTCCAGACTCAGATGAGTTTGTGTTAGAGCTGATGACCCAGTGTGAGCTGAAGCTGAAGTTACTGCACGAGGAGCTTCGAGGAAAGGATGTGTCTGCTATCATGAAGGAGATGGAGGAAGAGGAAGTGAGTCGACGCCACAATCATATACACTCATTCAAGAAATACAGGCACTGTTTTTTTTCCCTGACGTAAATGAAGAGACATATCAATCTTTTTAATTGGTGCACAAAAATTCACCGGAATAAAAAAAAAATCTGATTTTGGCATGGAGGTGTTGCTGACGCACACAGTGCACAGTGCTACACATGAACACAGCATGGCTGAGCATGTTAGCATGGAAGCTGCTGTGCGTGCATATCTTATCTGAATGGAAAAGCAGCCGTTAGAGCCACCTGAAGTGTTTGTTCCAGATTACCAATGCTCGACAGCACCCTCTCTGTTTGAGAACATATGATATCAGAGTGTACCAGTCTGAAGGCCATTTGCTAATGACATTGACTGTTTTACCCTCAGATCCATTTTGAGAGGCCATAATCTTTGTAATTGACGTAACTGTGAGCTGATATCTTCCAGATTCTAGTTTTGTTTGATTCAAAGCTACCGTTAGAAACTAGTTGGCTGTCCCGGTCAAGAGGTTGCACCTCTACCATAACAAAGTACATTTTTCCTTCTAGAAACTTACTGTACTGCTCATCATATCAGTTACATGGCATAGACATGACTCTAAAACTCCTCCACTTATCCTACACCAAACTACGTTAACAATACAAGGCATATATAAAGGACCAGTATAATAATGTAAAAACTACAAAAACAAAGGTTAGTGGTTTGTTGTATACATCTGAAGAAAGAAATCTCTCCTACAACTTCAAACTGGCTCTTTTCAAGTTCTTTTCAAAAAGATGGAATAGGACATTTTAGATACATGTGAAATTATGTTTATATTATAAGACTTCAAAAAGAGAGCCTCATGTGAAAAACTAGAATGGCACCTGGAGAGCGCAGACCTCAGCTGTGGTGCATTCACATGCTGCTCGGACGGTCCCACTTCCAAAGTTGGCACCAACAGAGATGCTTCAAAGAAGTGTTTGATTTGATTTACATTCATCTGCCATGTTTCTGCCTGACATGACATCATCTCAACATGTCATGTACCAAAATGTTTCCAGACTGTTGGATGTTAAAACATTGAGGGGGCATTTACAAGATTTTAGATCACCTCCAAAATGTTATGGGTTGTTCCTTGGCCAACTCTACAACCTTCCTACAGATTTCATGAGAATCAGACCTGTAGTTTTTACATGAATTGCTGACAGACAAACAACCCAGCTGAAGACATAACGTCTTTGACAGAGTTCATAAACCTAACGTTGAATGAATATTAATTTCCGTTTTTTTTGGATTTCACATTTCATTCTGCATTTGTCATAAAAAGACCAACGTAAAGTCAGATTATTTGAGAAACTTTGAGGAGTCATATTAAAATAAAACATACATCTTCAACATAATTTTTGCTATTTTTCTGAGCAGTTCTATGTCAGGATTGAGGGAAAGCTGCCGGAGTACAACACCCGCGTCAAGCTGCCTGAGGACCAGAGTCTGGACCTCTTCAATGACGGTGAGTTGGAAGCCACAAACACAGACAGAACAATTCCAGCACACAATCTAAACTCCCCATGTTTGTGTCTCAGAGGACGACAGTGAAGAGGACGAGGCTGACGTCATGTCTCGCGAGGCACTGAAGCGCCATTCTCAGATGATCATTGAGTCCAAGTCCAAGAAGAAGCCCTGGAAGAAGAAGAAGGGCAAATTCTGATCGCTACAGTGTCAGGACTCTGATCTCAGGACCCAGATTTCAAATCGCTATATTAATGTTTCACCGCTCAAATTAAAATTATTTTAATTTGCTTAAATGTTGCTACAAATCTTTGACAAATACAAATGAGATTATATATTTTTAGAAATGAATTATTAGCCCAATTAAAAAGCTCTACGATGATTTTTGTTTAAATATATGTTAGTACCTTGAAATGTGTTGGATAAGTGTGTGTTTTGACAACAGTAAGGTTCTCTGTTGTTACACAAACTATTGGTCCTTTGCTTCTATTCACAGTGCACAAGTCCACACTCTGCATGGTGCCCTTATAAAAAAAAAATACAAATTTTGCTTTTACTTTTTTTGGTATAATCTGACCATAAATGTGGGTGAAACCAGTCACTTTTGCTTGAAGGCTTTCTCCGTTATTGTCCTGCTATCCATCGTGAACGTAATAGGGTTGTACCTTTCAGAAATGATACAGGTCCCTGAAAGCCAACACCTTTGACAAATCCAGCCAAGTGAATCACGTTGACACTAGAGACACATTTGCTTTGTCCCAGCATACCGTAACATGTGAGCGTCAACACCTGAACTATCTCTGCTATGCTCAGCATGTCAGAAATAGATGTGCCTCTTTGCTCAAATACTTTGTGGTTGCTGTTAGGTGGATTGTTTGGTTTTCTTATAATTAGCAAAGCAAAACATCAGAGTGTAACTCAATCATGTTCTCTGTGTTTAATTGTCCAACTGATACATCTGCCATTGAGTGTCATACAGAATTCAACCAGACAGACAACTATGATTGATCAAATACATTATTGTTTAATTCTAAGGGTTTGGTGCTCCTGTAGAATTGCATTTGTGTACTGATAGTTATACGTTATAAATCAAAATCACATTCATTTAAAAAAAAAAAATGGGATCCTGAAGAAAGAATTAACAGCATGCCCACATAAAATCAATTTTGACCTATGACCTCAATATTGATTTATTTAATCCTGGCTGTTTATGTGGATGTATTTATAACGGAAAGTCTTTGAACAAATGTATGTTTTGCTCAACTGCTTCTCATCTAGGAAATAAGAAATGTAAAACATGATGATTCATTAGATATTAAAGTGACTGTTATTTTGTATATATTGATTGTTGTGCTTTTATTTAGGTCTTAATGTGTGCATATGTATAAATATTTGCACACATATTTGTATATATATATGTGTTTTTGTACTCGGGATTGTGGGAAACGGTATTTCGATCTCTCTGTATGTACACACAAACTGAAAGATTGACAATAAAGTTGATTTTGACTTTGATATATATTGCAGAGCTACAGACCGACCAGTATTTCTTACAAAATCTCATACCTCCTCTGATCATACCCGGCCACATCCAGGTCCTCCAGCACGATCAGCATCTCGTCTCCATAGGAACGAGCAGCCAGGCAGGCGGGGGTCCTGCAGCTCTGATTAGTGGAGAAGTTCTGGTACCAGTGAGTCTCCACCTGGTAGGATCTCACTTTACGTGTGTGTGAGCGATCTGTGTTCCAGCCGCCGGGATGCTCCGCCTCCTCTGGAAACTTGACGTGTTTGAGGACCACAGACGGCCAATCAGAGCCCTGCAACTGCAGCCGCACGATCTCCCCGTACCCGCTCCACAGCGTCTGGATCTTTGCCCCCACACACAGGGAAGAGGCCCCGCAGGCCTGCAGGACCAGATCCTGGTGCTCCGGCTTCATCTCCACTCAGAGCTGAAGATGAAGCACAGTGTGTGTTTAACATCTCTGCTCTTAAAGGTCACCTATCATGCAAAATCCACTTCATGTCTTTTCTACATCAACATGTGTCCCCTCTGTGTAAAGAGATTCTGAACGTTTCAGGAAAAAAGATTCTCTCACTTTCTATCCTGATCCATTTATATAAAAACCTGTCTGAAAATGAGCTGATCAGATTTTAGCCACTTTATGATGTCATAACGATGTTTTGGCTTGTGTAACCATTAGCCAATCACCAACCAAGGCAAGGTAACAGAAAGAGAATCAGCACTTTTGAAACAGGGATGAAACAGAGATCTGTTTGGTATTTGGAGCCAAACACTTCAGAGACATGTTTTGTATATATCTGATTATATCCTATAATATGTTGATGAAAAACAGTATTATAGGGGACCTTTAACTGGACTTATATTCACACTGTACATTTATTCAAATTCAATTCAAATTCAAAGGTTTAATTGTCATATGCACAAAGCTACAGTGTAGAAATGGCAATGAAATTCTTCTGACCTGAGCTCCTCCAACAATGCAACATATATAATAAAATACAAAATAAAATAAAATAATTCTGCAAGAAGTCTATATACATGTAAATAGAATATGATATGTACAAAAACAAAATATGAAATTAAATAATTGACATTAAGACAAAATTAAATACGGTTTATTGTGGTGATAACTATTCAGATAACATTTATATTGAATTATTATGCCATTCTTCACACACTTGATGCTAATAATATCCAACTTTTATTAACAGATAGTCTACAGATTTGCATCTTTCACTTCTTAGTTCTGTTTCATTTTTATATTGTGAGATGTTTATGGTTATTTTCTATTTGCAATTTACAATTCAGAGGTAAATCATGTCCTTTTACTCCACTACATGTATTTAATACCTTTAGTTACTTTACAGATGTGGATGAATGATGTGAAATATAATCAAGTGTTAAATCAGACTTTAGTTCCACCTGGAGTAAATTCACAAGCTACCCTGCAGTATACAAAGTCATTCAAACTAGCTGCACCTTTACCAGCTTTGAGAACACTTTCATGATCAATCATTATAAAACATATCATATATATTATTCTGAAATGGACCAATCTGCACGATGACAACTTTTACTTTTGATAATTTAAGTATATGTTGATGCTAATACTTTCCCACTTTTACTTGAGTAACATTTTGAATGCAGGACTTTACTTGTAACAGAGTATTTACACTCTGGTACTTCTACTTTTACTGAAGTACCAGATCTGAGTACTTCTTCCACCTCTGCTTCTTCCATCACTGGGAACAGTAATATCACACACATCTGGAGGATTGTTGGTGTTTGTTATAGTGAGTCACTTACCTTACTCACAAATAATCAAGCTTGTTCATCCAAATAAAGCAGACTTTATTTCTGTTTCCTTCTCAAACATTCAGTGTAATAGATATATATATAAACCCTGCTGAAAGAGAATGAAATAGGCTTCTCTTTACCAGTGGCGGCCGGTGGTCTATTTTTTTGGTGGGGCTCTTGACGTACCGGGAGTGACCCGTCCGGGGGGTCCGGGGGGTTTCCCCCCGCAAATTTTTTTCGAGAAATGACCCCTTAAATGATGACTTCTGGTGATGTTAGAGGGGGGGGGGAAAGGAGAAATCGAGGCTTAAAAATATGAGAAGACTGATCAATACCTCCATAATCTTCAGTGTGGAAAATATTATTTATCAACCTGAACATCTACTACTTTACCAGGAACCGTTGGAAAATACATCACAGACAATGCAACAAACGTGGAGACAGAACAATCACTTCTGTGATAAATGCCCACTTATTAATAAACTTCTAACAACCATGGGAAACCTCCTCTCTACATATAAAGTGATATCCAAGCATGGGAAACAAAAGACAGCATTTACCTGTTTGCATCCAGCTAGCCAAGCCTTTTTTGTGTACCAGCTACTTGCGAAGCCTCGTGTATAAGTTTTGTCTTTTTCACGAGATTGCTGCGATATATTCAAATCGGGTTGGTCCGGTCCAAGGTCTTTAAGCAACAATTTATCTGCCAAACTTCTCCTTTCGAAAGGATTGGAGATTAGCTCTTGAACAGAATTAGGCGGGGACCGAGGTCCGGAGACTCCACCTGCACACGAAGCCATCCTCATCAACTACTGCGTCAACCGGATACGAGTCACTGTCCAAACTACTCACAGACTGCACTGGGCGCTGACATTGGCGCCCGGTGACCGTCATCTTTGACGACGCTGATTGGCTGAAATTATATTTTCGCGGCATAGTTTACACGTTACAGATAGCAACAGTCAGCTGCTAGTGGCTGCTGCTGCACTGGTTGAAGGCTCCTCTCTTAGCGCCCAGACGAGAGAAGGTGCATGGGCAAGGCCAGGCAGGAAACATGTGACTTATCAGTAACTTTAGACATCGTAACACAATTTTAAACGAGATTTTATTGTAGATTATACATTTTACTGATACCAATTATATAATATTTACCTTGTTCATTAAAAATAAAAATATATATTTTTTTTAAATATATATATTTTTTTTAATTTTAATTTTAATTTTTTTTTTAATTTTTTTTTTTCAATATGGGAAGAGGTGGGGCGGCGCCCCTAGCGCCCCTATGGACCGGCCGCCACTGCTCTTTACCCTCAGCTTCATGTCAGGTAGCAGGAAGTATTTTCTGTGTGACGTTTATAGCAGCAAGCACACAATGAAGTAAGCTTAATGAACACCACTGCCACCTGCTGGGCCGGAGTGCATCCACAGCAACACTGTGTCCCTCTCATCCTGAATTTGTCTAAATGAAGTCGGCCTGGACACTTTGGGGTCAAAGGGACAGGTGCATGGGCTGACAAAAACGGTCAGTGAGTAAATATAGTATTTATTTACATTCTCAGCAAGAAGAGCAGCCAAAGACACACAGATGCAAATAAAACTTTATCTGGCAAATCTTAGTCAAATTTGAACACAGTGATGACACTTTTTAATTCAGTTTGACTCGCATTTTCCAAGGACATTTCTGAAGTCCACTGCGAGGGGGACCCAAGTTCCCATCAGCAAAAACACGTCGGTTTGCTAACCTGGCTCCAAAATGGTGGAATGAGCTCCCCATTGACATCAGGACAGCAGAAAGCTTACACATCTTCCGGCGCAGACTAAAAACTAATCTCTTTCGACTCCACTTTGAGCAATACAATTACTAACAAAGCACTTATATACTAACTAAGCACTTACATAACAAAGCACTTATATACTAACAAAGGACTGGCTTATCTAAAGCCAGTTGAGTAGCACTTAAAATGTTTTGGCTCTATGAAACCTAATGTACTTATATGATAAGCTTGTATCTTCTTGGTTGAATGCACTTATTGTAATTCGCTTTGGATAAAAACGTCAGCTTAATGTAATGTTAAACTGCACTGTAACTTTTATTCATTTTAATGTTTATTTTATTATCTTTGCTTTTTAATGACTGTTTTTAAATGCCATTTTCTTAATGTCTTTCATTTTTGTAAAGCACTTTGAATTGCCTTGTGTTGAAAGGTGCTATATAAATAAACTTGCCTTGCCTTGCCTTGCCTAAAGGATAGACTTCAATAGGTACCTTTTAACACTTGTAACTGGGCTAATTTACCCCATGTTAACAAATATCCTTTGGTGGGAAACAATAAGTGTGGATTTTGACTTTATGGCTAACTTATGTGATGCTAAAAATAGGGTGTTGCAGGGTGGTGTGGGTGGTCAGGATGGCGTTGTAGGGCTCCACCACAGCGGTGGACACCTGGGGAGCTGGGTAGACGGAGAACTCCAGTTTGGACTTCTTGCCGTAGTCGACGGACAGACGCTCCATCAGCAGGGAGGTGAAACCAGAGCCGGTGCCCTTTCCGAAGCTGTGGAACACCAGGAAACCCTGAAGACCGGTGCACTGGTCGGACTGAAAGAAAAAGAGAAAATCATGAAATAATAATAATAAATGTATTTATATAATACAAAGACAGCAGTGCCAAGGGTTCACAGCTAATGATAAAAAAGCGTATTAGTGCACAGCATGTAAACATATAGATTCAATGAAAACAGATCAGAGATAAGAGGGTGCCATACCATGGAGGGCTTTGAATGCGATCAGGAGGATCTTAAACTGAATTCTGCAGGGTGGAGGAAGCCGATGCAAGTGGGCCAGAATCGGGGAAATATGCTCACTTTGAAAGAGTGATACCAGATTGTTATGTCTTGTGTTTGTCTAAAACACTGTACAGCTCTACATTTTAAAACATATACTTCACATATTTATTATTAGTTATGACACTTGGCTTTTGCAATACTTATTTTTGCCATTGACCACAATATGATTGCATACTCCTTGTATGCGAAAACCTACTTAGAAATAAACTGATTCATCTCCATTTAATACTCTTCAGCAAAATTGACTTCTGTTCTAAATGTACTGACCAGCTTTCGGATTCTGTCCATCACCAGGTTGATGACCTCCTTGCCGATGGTGTAGTGTCCTCGGGCGTAGTTGTTGGCAGCATCCTCCTTGCCAGTGATCAGCTGCTCAGGGTGGAACAGCTGGCGGTAAGTCCCCGTGCGCATCTCATCTAAGGGTAATGAGCATTAGATTATTGAAGGTTTTGAATGACAGAGGGGGGAAAAGGTTTATGATACTTTTATCATTTATAATTAATGAGAATGTACCGATGACAGTGGGCTCCAGGTCAACAAACACTGCTCTGGGGACGTGCTTTCCAGCTCCAGTCTCACTGAAGAAGGTGTTGTAGGAATCGTTCACTCCTCCTGAGATGTTCTGGTCACCAGGCTTCCTGCCGTCCGGCTGGATCCCATGTTCCAGGCAGTAAAGCTCCCAGCAGGCATTGCCAATCTGCACACCAGCCTGACCAACGTGGATTGAGAGGCACTCGCGCTGTAAAAGGGAAAAAAGGTTGTTAAGAAACTATCATAAAAAGGAAGCCTAGTCGCTGATTCTTGTGCAAAAACATGTGTGTAACATACATTCTAGTGGCATATCATCACATGTGGGAGGACTGCTCTATTACTATTTTAATAAGAACCAAACATCATATCATGAGTCACCTGATGCACACATTTGTCATCTGAACAGAAAGACAGTTATAATTAAAAACAAAAAGAGGCTAAATACTGTTTATACGTCAAATACCGAAAGCACAATGACGCAGTTGTTGGCAGACAGGTGGCACGATTGGACGTGAATGTGGGCCAGTGTTAAGAGAGGAGACTACGCATTTACATTTTCTGCAACTGTCTCACACGGATTGCGCCACTGCCACACCCCTTTAGGAGACTAGTGGCGTGGCAGGCAAGAAAGTAAACACACATAATAATCATCTAATTCGACCTAAATAAAGTAAAAATTGGAACCATGTCTCTCATCTCTCTAATGTGAAGACATTAGAGAAAACACGTCGGTTTGCTATCCTGGCTCCAAAATGGTGGAATGAGCTCCCCATTGACATCAGGACAGCAGAAAGCTACACATCTTCCTGCGCAGACTGAAAACTCATCTCTTTCGACTCCACTTTGAGCAATAACATTACTAACAAAGCACTTACTAACAAAGGACTGGCTTATCTAAAGCCAGTTGAGTAGCACTTGAAATGTGTTGGCTCTATGAAACCTGATGTACTTATATGATTTTGTTTTCTTCAAGTTTGTATCTTCTTGGTCGAATGCACTTATTGTAAGTCGCTTTGGATAAAAGCGTCAGCTAAATGCGATGTAATGTAAAGACACTAAACCGAGGTCGACACAAATCCGTCGCAGGAAAAAGAACTCTCGCAAGATTTGGGGAGACAGAGCGTTCATTTTATTTAAATGTCGGCAGTGAGTAATCATTTCAGACAGTACGTTGGAAAAACGCCCTGGTTCACTGAAATTCGGGGAAATTTTTTTTTATCTGTGTTAATATCATGTTTTAAATATGAAACCATTAAAGAGACAGGAAGTATATTTATTTCCAACAATTCGGCCGATTGTAAATGCTTTACTTACGAGTTACACTTAATTTACCAACACCACAGTTAAAACTACTTATTAATGACGAAGCTTGATTTACCAGCTTATACCGCAACATTTTTGTTTCACTATAAAAATGATCAGTCGTCTTTAAAGAGTAAGCGGTTAAAAAACGCTAAGCTGGTTACGTTTTCGCATGATGACAGACGTTCAGAGCGCTGCATTTGGTTAAATACACATCCTCTAATTGGAGAAAAGCTGTACTATCGTACTCACCATTTTTCTGAAGATGTGAAGACAGAGGGTTTCGATAAAGAAGAGGAAAAGGCAAAGTTATCTCTCACAGCAGGGCCTGTATGAGTCCAGGGTAAGAAGTAACGGATGTATTTTTTCTAGGCGGGGCTATTTATACTATCTTACCCAGGGCAATTGCTGCGGAATCTGATTGGATGAAAAGACTTTTGACGTTCATATTTGAATTACGATAAATATATATATATATATTTAAGTCATTTTCAAACATATCTTTGTCTGACATGAGTAATATTGTCATTGTTTATTGGTAAATATCATTCATTGTATCAACTGCAGGAAATAGTAAGCCCTCCTTTTATATTCTTTATAACTGACTCTGACAATAGCTTGTTTATTATTGTTTTAAATTATGCAAGTTTTTTCTCTTTTGTATCTGTATGCGTAGTTATAAAGAACTTAACTATTTATTTCAATGTAAGATTTTTTATTAAATCTCAATTGGTATTATGCATTATGCAATTTGTGTTGCTGCACTATCAGGTCCAGAGGGCACCACTGCACTACTTCATCACAACATTGCATCTTTACCTTTGCCCTCTTGCTCGATAAAGTATTGTGGGTCAGAATAGCCATATACATATGCTGGCTTCCATACTGCAATATGCAGTAGGGCATACTTGTAGGTTTTGCTTAATGACTTAATCTGTTTCTGGCATACCAAATAGTACAGTTGTATGGGTAAGGGAACCCACAGTAATCTCATTGTTCTCCATTGTATTCTGTCCAGTTTTTGTGTAGTACTTTTAACTGCTGCTTAATAAAGCATGTTATCATAATCCATCCTCATCACAGCCCAGTATATGTGTAATGATGTGTTTTTTAAAGCTTACCATTCAAAACCAAAGAAACACCTTACAAAATAAAGCACATGTAATGTCAATATTATATATATATACTGTATATAATATAATTTCTCCTGTACATCAACCAACCAATATATTTAAATAGGATTATTCGATCCATGGACTTGGTTTGTAGTGATAACCACTGGCAATGACCTAATATTTCATTTTAGTGACCAGCACACATTATGATTTTCCTCTACTGACATTTTGAATCCACAACTCTATATTGATGATTGCTTTCTGTTTACATTTGAATACACAGGGGCAATCCATCATCTGCGTTTACACATCACATACATGTTCGGAACATGATGTTCCTGTTTTATTTTAATCAAAAAGTACTTTTTGAGCATCTTCAGGGCAAGCAGCACTACATCACATCCTGCCCAAAATGACGGCCCCGCCCACTGAAGAGTGAAAACAAAGCATCAGCGCATCATGTCTAAAAGCTGATATGCACTTAGAAAACTCTGTCAGATCAACATTGAGGGCACCATCAAAACGAAGGGAGGCAGTGATGACCACCACACACTGGATGAACTGGCTTCTGACACATTTGGGTGACAAATGGCGAATGGCATGATCATTGTATCCATGGGAGTAAATGAACAGCTAATTAAAACGCAGCAAAAAATAGTGAGTAAGGGGGAAACCAAAATCCTAAATCACAAAGCAAATCCACAGTCCACTGATAAAACCTGAGCGATAATCCCTCTACCCTCCCTCCCTCCACGTCTCGCGCACAGCGGTGCGCACATCGGCAGTCACTTCAGACAGACAGGAAGCAGCACCTCCCACCTTACAGTCCCTTCAGACAGACAGGTAGCAGCACCTCCCACCTTACAGTCACTTCAGACAGACAGGTAGCAGCACCTCCCACCTTACAGTCCCTTCAGACAGACAGGTAGCAGCACCTCCCACTTTACAGTCACTTCAGACAGACAGGTAGCAGCACCTCCCACCTTACAGTCCCTTCAGACAGACAGGTAGCAGCACCTCCCACTTTACTGTCCCTTCAGACAGACAGGTAGCAGCACCTCCCACTTTACTGTCCCTTCAGACAGACAGGTAGCAGCACCTCCCACTTTACTGTCCCATGTTATGCCGGCTTTTCTTGGCTTGTTTGAAGCTGAGTGGTGATGAACAAATGACTAAACTGCCAGTGCCTCGAGTTTACAGCTAATTAGCCAAAAGACAAAAACAAATATAGCCTAGTTAACTAAGGTAGGCTACTAGCTAATTGATAAGTTAGCTCAAGGTTTAGCTAAGGCAATGTATCATGGTCATACAGGCTAATGTAGCCTACTGTGCTTAAGGGTAGACACTAAAGGTGAATACACTAAAATGTGTATCTAATAACGTCATCACAATTACCATATTGATATGCAAACTAGGCGTTAACTAGTACACTAGTAATAAAGTACTATCTCATTTCTTATCTTATCTTAATTAAAATGGGCTAATTTGCATGCAGTTACCAAGGCATTGCAGGTTAAAAGGATAAAACTAAAAACAAACAAAAAAACATATCAAACTGTACTCTTGTTTATTAACAACTTCTTTTCAATGTCATATAGTATTTTATACCTGTTTACTTTATTCTCTAGTGTTTTTATAACTATAATGATCATATAAAGATGTGCCTTTACCTCACTGGTTGGAGAAAAAGCTTCTTATATTCGTTAGCATAGCTAGCTAACCAGATGCTAATAACAACAAAGTTATTGACTGTATGATCAGTATGACAGATGAGCAGATCGCCACTGGGCTTACAACTAAAGACACAGCCACGCAAAAACTGCGGCATGTGTACAGCTCCTTATCTGAAGAGCCGGAGCCGCGTTCTGGTGCTCTCTAATGCCGCGTTTCCACTACACAGCCTCGCTCGGCCCCGCTCGGCCCCGCTCGGCCTCCTTTGCCCGGCCTCGTTAGGACCAGCTCACTTTGTGGCGCGTTTCCATTACAGTTTAGGAACCGGGTCAGTATCTATAGTAACACAGTGTAGGCGGAGCGACGCTGCTTAAAACTGCCGTGACGTCATCTTCAATGCGACACAACAATGGAGATGTGAAAGCGATCGTTTGCTTGTTTTTTGCTGTGTGGTTTATTATCACAAGAAATAGACAAGAGTTGTTTCGAAAGAGGCGACGTATAGCAAGACGAGGTATAGAAGAAGCTGACGCGAGAGTTCGGGCAGTCCTCCTACGCCGCAGAGACTACAGGACGACTCGAATCACTACTAACTACAATGCTACTTGGTAAGCTAACGTTCGCTAACTAGCAATGTGTTTAGGCTCACTCTCCCTATACGACCAAAGTATTTCAAGTATTTAATTAATTGTAGCTACCACTTTTACGTATTAAAATATGTATGCTTTTGTTTGTGTATTTCAGAAGTTACCGACCGAGCTACCGAGTGGTGGAATGTGATTGTTCCATCTTTCACACACTCAGTGGGTGGAGAACTTCAGGATGCCTGAGGAAAACCTACGTGTAATACCTAAATATTCATTGTATTGTATTGAACATAAATACATCTTTTCTTTTTCACATACATGTGTTTGTCAAATTATTTAAACCAAAAAAATGTTATCAGAATTGACTATTTAGTAAATATTTGAATTTCAAGCACCAGTACTGCCCCCATAATAATAATCTAATAAATTAAGCAAATATCAAAGCAAACTATAAACATAAATACAAAAGTGTAAAACACAACAGAACTATATTCATAAATGCAAGTGTAAAAAATTGTTAACATGGATGGAGGCTAAAGTATCCACAGCATAAAATAATATGATTATGATGGTTTGTCTGAAAGACACAGCCTCAAGGTTCAAGGTTTTTTATTTTGTCATACGAACATAGCTAGTGTAGTTATGACAATGAACATCTTAGGTCACAGGCTCCTCCAACAGTGCAACACAATAACCCAGATCAACAGAAATATAGTGCAAGTAAATATTAAGCGCTGTGCACCGCTCTCTTTGTATAGGTGTTTTCTTTTGTTCTCTTCTCTTTGAAATATATAAGCAATGTGTTTGAGTCTAGCACAACGAGGGTATTACAATTGAGTAATTTTTCTACATGTATTTATCATGTATTCTTAATACCATTACAAAATATGTAATGTTATGTTTTAGAGGAGGACCTCAAGCTAGCAAACTCAATTTCAAACAGTATGCAGAGTTGTCCTGCTAAAGAGTTAAAATGTATTATTTAACCAAGTATTTATTCTCTTATTTGCTTTAATTGCAACAGATGATAAAGGTTTCACTGTGATAAGTATTCTCTTAAATCCATAAACCCCTGTACAGTGCTTTGTGGACGATGGTGTTTATGATATTTCTGACTGCAGAGGGACGCCTAGATGATGCCATCTTTCTGTGCGATCGCTGGTGGGTGCAATTATTTATCAACAAGCAATAAGATAAGACATGGCATTGATTCTGCTGGGCCAGTTGCCGTTCCTGCAGGGCCAGATCCTCTCCTCCTCGGTTTGTGCTGTTGATGCAGAGGACGTTGTTCGGAACTGTTCCTCCTCGCTAGTCCCAATGTAATCATCTAGAACAGAAACATGACTTGTAAATTCCACAAACTACTGCAGCACAATACTATAAATAGCAACAACAACTATAGAAAAGACAAACTGAACGTAAACAATGGCACATATGGTGTTAGCAAACAATAGCTCTCGCTAATGCTATCTGCCTAGCTAGCCTTCGGGGCTCCATCGGGGTTGTCGAACATAAATGTAAGGATAAAATAGACTTATTTGTTAGAAGTGAGCTTTAAAACAGATAGGGACACAAAGCAGGGACACAAAGCTTTCAAGCAAATAACAGCGTTAGCAAAAACGTACCATGCAGACTCCGGTAACGCCGTTGGAGAGTCCAGTGTCTGTGTAGAGACCTCCTGAAAGACTTTGATATTGCGAGTTGTCCCGTCGAGCACCCGCTGGACCTTATCATCTGCAATATAATGGACGTCGTCACTTCCTCGACCGACCATGGTGTGCTTTTCTTTGCCATTGTTGTAGCTCCTCTGTTAACAAAAATGCTGTTTGTAAAAATGGATTATCTCGCGCGCAGATTGTGACGATTCTCTCCGACCAATCAGCAGCCGAGAGCGTTGACGTCACAAACTCAGCCCGGTTGTCTCGGCCCTGGCCCCACGATTTTATGAGGCCAGAAAAACTGAGAATTAGGACCAGCCGGCCGGTACTAGGCCAAGTGGAAACGCAACCACAAACGGGCCGCTGACGTCACAGCCCTCTTAAACCGGGCTGCGCGCTGTAGTGGAAACGCGCCATAAGCGTCAGCATGAAGAGCAGCTGATTTGAAAAAACAAACTCGAGAGACGGCTGAGTGACCGCAGTGCAGAATCGCTGTATAGTTTAAATCTCCTAACAATGTTGTCCATTTTAGACACAGGCCTATTATATTTACAGCCCTTAATAACATTAAATTTCTGGGCTCAATATGTGTCTTGGCCGTTTTCGTTGTGATCGCTAAATTCACCTTGTTTATAATATTATCACCGTTCCAAGCAAACAAGGGCTTTTGTTTTGAAATCACTTCCGCAAGTTTCGCCCCGCCCCTCGCTCCAATGAGCATTAGACCATTTTGTAAGGTAAAACAACAAAAACAAAAAGGCCTCTCAGATGCTCTTCCGCTAACTTGTGTAATAAAGAAAATCAAATGGACCGTAGATACACGGATTAGGGCGACACCATCTGGTCACAACTTTAAATATTTGACCATGTTTATGTGCAAATGAAGAACCTTTTGCCTTAAGTGAGACTCTTTTCTTTTCTGACTTTATGGGTATTTCACTTTATATTAAATACATAACAATAAGAGTGCAGAACTTCTAATACACTTCACTATGAATCCAGAACAATACAACTGCAGGAGTATGGATAAAGCGAGATGTTTGCATGCATTTTGAGCCGATTTGGGAAGAATCCAGCAGAGTGGATCGTGCTGTTCATCCTATGTAATCTATATGTAAAAAATACAAACTCTTGTGGCTCCTTCCTGTCTTCCTACTGGGTCTTTCTTGGCTTTGTACTGGCTATCTTCTAGCTCTATTCAGGTTTTTGGAGTTTTTTTCTAGCTCTATCCCTGATCATTTTCAGAACCTGAAGGCTCTATACGGACTATCTTCTGGTTCTCCTCTGGATCCATCCACTATCTCTTGTCTCTGTCCAGTGAATTACACTTTTGTTACTGGAGCAGGTAAAGCATACAACAGATACTTTCAGCATTATCGGAGCACGAAGTGGACGCTTGGATGAAACACAGCGGACTTCTAAACAATGAACACCCGCAACTTGGAAGAAATAAAGTTGGGTTTTATGCGTTCTAATATTGCAATGCAAACCCATGATGTAATGACAGTAATTAAGAATAATTTAGTCATTGAATGCTCATTTCAGTAGATTTAATCAAACAAAACATAAACATATTGGACATGGCCTCAAGACTGTAACCTCTTCACATTCTGTTGAAATAGTCAATTACTAGCCATATCTCACACATTGCTGTTTTGAATCACTAATATGTGGATGACAGTTGAACTGGATGATGTAACATGTATGCCATCTGCTGGAAACAAGACGTATCGCTCTGTTGGCGTTGTTTAGACAACAAAAACAGAATGAAGCTCTGATACCATAAACAATCTTTGAGTCCAGACCCCGTCCTGCAGAGAGCACACAACCCAACAGCACGTTGATGGTCTAGCATCACTTTACAAAATGTTTGCATTAAGACACTAAGACTAGCTGGTCCCTTGTAAAGGTGAGTCCACCTTAAATGAGCAGTGGGTGATCAGCAGGTGAAGGGCAGGACACAGGAACTTGGTCCTGAGGAGATGTAACGATTATTAAACAAGAAATAGTCAAGTCAAGGGGTCGAAGAAATTAACATTTGTGATTATTAGCGAATCGGTTGCAGGTGGGTGAAAACAGGCTTAGGGAGTAACGTATTACATGTAACGGCATCAGGTCATCAGGATACAAAATAGACGAATGTATTCCCTTACCAACACTCTTGTGTCTTTTTCAACGATTATGCCATTTAAATCTTTTGTCACAAACTTTGCAGATCTATTTTTTCTCTCCTGTGTGGATTCTCATGTGTGACTTTAAATGTCCACTCTGTGAAAAAGCTTTCTTACAGACTGAGCAGCTGTGTTGTTTCTCTCCTGTGTGGATGCTCATGTGTGACTTTAAATGTCCACTCTGTGAAAAAGCTTTCTTACAGACTGAGCAGCTGTGTTGTTTCTCTCCTGTGTGGATGCTCATGTGTGACTTTAAATGTCCACTCTGTGAAAAAGCTTTCTTACAGACTGAGCAGCTGTGTGGTTTCTCTCCTGTGTGGATTCTCATGTGTGACTTTAAATTTCCACTCAGTGAAAAAGCTTTCTTACAGACTGAGCAGCTGTGTGGTTTCTCTCCTGTGTGGATTCTCATGTGTGACTTGAAATGTCCACTATGTGAAAAAGCTTTCTTACAGACTGAGCAGCTGTGTGGTTTCTCTCCTGTGTGGATTCTCATGTGTGACTTTAAATTTCCACTCAGTGAAAAAGCTTTCTTACAGACTGAGCAGCTGTGTGGTTTCTCTCCTGTGTGGATTCTCATGTGTGACTTGAAATGTCCACTATGTGAAAAAGCTTTCTTACAGACTGAGCAGCTGTGTGGTTTCTTTTCAGCACTACGTCGTGGATCACTGACAGATTCATGTCTATTTTTCAGTGAGTTTGAGCCTGATGCAGGTTCTGTGGTCTCCTTCCAATCAGCACTGTCTTCAGTGTCAGGTTCAGAAGAGTCTTCAGTGTCGTCCTCAGTCTTTGGTTGTAAACTGCTCTCTGGATCTGAGCTCCTGGCTGGTTCTGGTCCTCGACAGTCCTCTCCATCAGCTTCTGTTTCCATGTGTTCAGTTTGTCTTTGATGAGGCTGAGAGGACTGAGTTTTCTCTTTATCATCTTCACTCTTCACAGGGTCAGGAGTGAAAGTGGACTTGGTGATATCAGCCTCCTCCAGCTCCTGAAGCTGCTCTCCCTCCTGTTCCTGCTTAATGTGTGGGGGGGGCTCTGGGTCCTCCTGGTCCAGACTGGTGCTCAACTCCTGCTGGTCAGGGAGAAGCTCTTCTTTAACCACCACCAGCTGCTGGACGTCTGCAGGAAACAGGAAACACACAGTCAGAACAAACTGTTAAGTGTTAGCATTTACAAATCTCATCACCATGTGAGTTTAAACATCCACTCTGTGAAAAAGCTTTCTTACAGACTGAGCAGCTGTGTGGTTTCTCTCCTGTGTGGCTTCTCATGTGTGACTTGAAATGTCCACTATGTGAAAAAGCTTTCTTACAGACTGAGCAGCTGTGTGGTTTCTCTCCTGTGTGGATTCTCATGTGTGACTTTAAATTTCCACTCAGTGAAAAAGCTTTCTTACAGACTGAGCAGCTGTGTGGTTTCTCTCCTGTGTGGATTCTCATGTGTGACTTGAAATGTCCACTATGTGAAAAAGCTTTCTTACAGACTGAGCAGCTGTGTGGTTTCTTTTCAGCACTACGTCGTGGATCACTGACAGATTCATGTCTATTTTTCAGTGAGTTTGAGCCTGATGCAGGTTCTGTGGTCTCCTTCCAATCAGCACTGTCTTCAGTGTCAGGTTCAGAAGAGTCTTCAGTGTCGTCCTCAGTCTTTGGTTGTAAACTGCTCTCTGGATCTGAGCTCCTGGCTGGTTCTGGTCCTCGACAGTCCTCTCCATCAGCTTCTGTTTCCATGTGTTCAGTTTGTCTTTGATGAGGCTGAGAGGACTGAGTTTTCTCTTTATCATCTTCACTCTTCACAGGGTCAGGAGTGAAAGTGGACTTGGTGATATCAGCCTCCTCCAGCTCCTGAAGCTGCTCTCCCTCCTGTTCCTGCTTAATGTGTGGGGGGGGCTCTGGGTCCTCCTGGTCCAGACTGGTGCTCAACTCCTGCTGGTCAGGGAGAAGCTCTTCTTTAACCACCACCAGCTGCTGGACGTCTGCAGGAAACAGGAAACACACAGTCAGAACAAACTGTTAAGTGTTAGCATTTACAAATCTCATCACCATTACAATGGGAGACATTTTGCAGCCCTAATTAATGCTTTTGTTTTTATATTTTCACATTATCTTTCTTAGTCCCACCTATTGTGTATTTGTGTTGGCTCAAGTCACCTCATGTAGCCCAGCCCCTTTCCACTTCCAGTTCAAAATGAAAAAGGGTTTTTTCTTCTGGCGTAGCACTAGCTGCAATGTAAACAAGGAATTGTATTTGGGATCGTTCACAGATACACTACGCCTACAGTATAGAATTACAATACTCTGTTACAAATTAAAATCCTGCATTCAAACCTTATTTAAGTAAAAGTATGCAAGTATTAACAGAACATTTGACGGCACCTTCTTATGTAAAAGTAATGACGGTGCAGTAAAATGTTCCCTGTGAGTGTTTCATTTATGTTGTTTCTTGATTATTTTGTATGTTGCATTTTACTGCTGTACATGTTCAAAGTTGCGCTTGTATAAATGATTATAGATGAGAGAACCTGCTCAATATTAAAATATGTGTGTTTTTTATATACAGTACCAGTCAAAAGTTTGGACACCTTCTCATTCAATGTTTTTTGTTTATTTAAATGTGTTTCTACTTTATAGATTAATACTGAAGACATCAAAACTATGAAAGAACACATATGGAATTATCTAGTGAACAAAAAAGTGTTAAAAAAATCAAGAATAAAGTAGCCCCCTTTTGCCTTGATAACAGCTTTGCACACTCTAGGCTTCTCTCAGTCAGCTTCATGAGGCCGTCACCTGGAATGGTTTTCAATGAACACGTGTGCCTTGTCAAGAGTCAATGTGTGGAATGCCTTGCCTTCTTAATGTGTTTGAGACCATCAGTTAGAGTTAGTGCACAGTGGAAAGCCCTATTTGACTGCTGTTGTAATCCATATTATAGCAAGAACCACTCAACCCAGTAAAGAGAAGCGACCGTCCATCATCACTTTAAGAAATGAAGGCCAGTCGATCCGGAAAATGTCAAGAACTTTGAATGTATCCTCAAGTGCAGTCGCAAAAACCATCGAATGCTATGATGAGACTGGCTCTCATGAGGACCCCCCCCGGGAAAGGAAGAGCAAGAGTTACCTCTGCTCAGAGGATAAATACATCAGAGTTACCAGCCTCAGAAACCGCAAATTAAAGCACCTCAGATTAGAGCTCACATAAATGATCACAGAGCTCAAGCAGGGTTCCTGCAGGTTTCGCCTACTCAAATTTAAGACTTTTTAAGACCTTTTTAAGACCACTTTGAATAGAATTTAAGACCTATTTCACGGCAAGAAAGTATGAAGGAAAATTGCTATGAAAGAAGAAATACGTCCCATAATTACTTACAAAGTAAATGTAAAGGCATAACAGAACTGTGTTAGCGTGTTAGACAAAAAGTGTATGTGTCTGTGTGTGCTTGTGTGTGTCGCAATTACGATTTTGGCCTGCCACAATTACGAAATTATTTAGCTTTGCTAGGTTGTGACCGTGCACTACAACATATTTGATCTAATTAATTTTAGTCTAATTTATTTGTATTTATCATATTTATATATGTTTAATAGCTTGTGGAAGTGCGCTCCAAAATATTTGTTGATCTTGTTTATTGGTATTTATTATTTTGATCGAATAATTGATTAATATTCGCCAGGGCTGTCCGATTTTTGATTTTGATCATGGTCAGTTTCTGGCATCCCTAATCTCAACACAGAAGTACCTTTCAAATCCGATCATTTTTAAGACCTTCTAAATCATATTTAAGACCTTTCTTATTTTTTGGTCATATTTAAGACCTTTTTAAGGCCTTAAATTCAGATTATCAAATTTAAGACTTTTTAAGACTTTTTAAGACCCCGCGGGAACCCTGTCAAGGAGCAGACAATCTTAACATCCACTGTTCAGAGGAGACTGCGTGAATCAGGCCTTCATGGTCCAATTGCTGCAAAGATCCACTACTGAGGACAAACAACAAGAAGAAGAGAATTGTGTGGGCCAAGACTGGACATTAGACCAGTGGAAATCTGTACTTCGAATTTGCTTCGAGATTTGTCTTGGCAGATGAGAAGCGCTATATAAATTAGTATTATTAATTTATTATTACTTTGGTCTGATGAGTCCAAATTAGAGATTTTTGGTTCCAACCTCCGTGTCTTTGTGAGACGCAGAGAAGGTGAGCGGATGGTTTCTGCATGAGTGGTTCCCACTGTGAAGCATGGAGGAGGAGGTGAGATGGTGGTGGGGGGGGGGGGGGGGGGGGGGGCTTTGCTGGTGTCACGGTTGGTGATTTATTCAGAATTCAAGGCACCCTTAACCAGCATGGCTACCACAGCATTCTGCAGTAGCCAGCAAAATATAAATCATATTCTGGATTTTTTAACACTTTTGTGTTTACTAGATAATTCCATGTGTTCTTTTATAGTTTTGACGTCTTCAGTATAAATCTACAAAGTAGAACCAATTTAAATAAATAAAAATCTTCGAATGACAAGATGTGTCCAAACTTTTGACTGCGTCTAATACTAGTGTATATCTCTCTCAAAATAATATTCATGAGAATATTAAACACAACAACCTCATTGTCATTGTTCAAATGATAATAAACAAACATATAAAGCATATTTGTCCACTCATATGTTGATAAGAGTATTACAAACTTGAAAAATATCCCTCTAAGGTACATTTAGAACAGATAAAAAATGTGCGATTAATTTGCGATATATTTTAATCGACTGACAGCCCTAATATATATATATATATATATATATACATACATATATACACATACACAGAATATATTATAAATACATGTTGGCAATAATTGATTGATTGAGATTTTATATTAATTTATATTAACGTTTGAATTACTTAATGACATTTGCACGAGTTCCCCTATTCTTTATCAAGTAACATTTTAGATGCGTTTAATTTATTATTGAACATATATATATATTAGGGCTGTCAAGTTAACGCGTTAATAACGCAAACATTTTTTTACGCCACTAATTATTTTAACGCATGTGTATTTTTTGTCCTCGGCCGCCCCGTAGTTTCAGAGCGCATCGAGTTTAAAATACCATCTACAAGCTGATGCTGACAGCCCCGGTCCTGCCGCCCGCTTGTGGCAGACAACACTTCCACGCTCACCGGCAGGCCATCGGGAGGGTGTGTGTATGTGTGGCGCGAGCGAGGCACACCTTACGTGTTGTTGTTAGCATCTGGTGCTAGCTAGCTGCGCTAACGGATATAAGGAGCTGTTTCAATGAAAACAGAGGAGCGACATTTCGCCGACAACTGCGCCGAGCACTTGACTTGATGCAGGTAGCCAGACAGTGGGACATTGTACGAAAAGTCAGCACACTCAGCACGGATAGTGCGCGCAACATGATTGCAGCGTCCAGGCAGCTCCCGTTCGAGCATATATGCCTTGAGCTGCACATAGCTCCAACGATCCATCACAGTACACACACACACACACACACACACACACACACACACACACACACACACACACACACACACACACACACACACACACACACACACACACACACACACACACACACACACACACACACACACACACACACACACACACACACACACACACACACACACACACACACACACACACACACACACACACACACACACACACACACACACACACACACACACACACACCACACACACACACACACACAACACACACACACACACACACACACACACACACACACACACACACACACACACACACACACACACACACACACACACACACACACACACACACACCACACTATTGTATGAGAGAGGTTCCAGTTGAATTGAGGCGAATATTTGTAATGTTCAGAGGTGGTTGTGTTTAATTTTCATGAGAATATTTGTCATTGTTCAAATGATAATAAACAAACATATAAAGCATATTTGACCACTCATATGTTGATAAGAGTATTAAAAACTTGAAAATATCCCTCTAAGGTACATTTAGAACAGATAAAAAATGACTGACAGTCCTAATATATATATATACACAGAATATATTATAAATACATGTTGGCAATAATTGATTGATTGAGATTTTACATTAATTTATATTAACGTTTGAATTACTTAATGACATTTGCACGAGTTCCCCTATTCTTTATCAAGTAACATTTTAGATGTGTTTAATTTATTATTGAACATATTTATTCATTGATTTCTTTATGAATTATTCTCGCGCAATTTGAATTAATCCAAAGTATTTGTTTTTATTTGCTTTTACACATTTAAAAAGAAAAGGTGAATAAAGAAGCACATTAAAACTAAAGTATCAATGTATGTCACATTTAATCAACTAGTGCCTACATGCATGGGTAATATTTAAATCAGTAAATTAAATGGCATATTATTCAATGTATATATTTTTAAAAATATATTTATTTTGGTAGGTTTGCTCTTCCGTAATAATTATAATAAGGTACATGTGTCTAATAATACTTACATACTTTTACTTAATTAAGATATTAATGCAGTACTTTAGCGTTTCCACTACAGCGCGGAGCACGGTTTATGAATTAATGCTTTGTCAAGTCTGCAGACAGACGGCAGGGGAAAAACCTTTTAAAATGCTTGTTTTCTAAATGGAGATTGGCTAAGCTAACGCAGTATATGCTCCGACCGTCCACACTCACAACAACGGCCTATACAGACATAAATAAAGCAGCGACTGTATTCACCATGACACAGGCAGTCTGTGGTTTGTACTTGTTTAACTTTTGTCTTGTTTCTGAACATATATGAGGAGCTGTGAGCTCTGAGTGCGAACAGCTAACGGCTGTGTTGTTTTTCTGGGGTTCTGTGAAGATCACGTCACGGCTCCGCCTACACTGCGTTACTATAGATACTACCCCAGTTCCTAAACTGTAATGGAAATGCGCCATAAAGTGAGCCAGTCCTAACGAGGCCCAGCCATACCGAGCGGGGCCGAGCGAGGCCGTGTAGTGGTAACGCGCAATGGAGTATTTTCACAGTGTGGTGTTTGTACTTTTACTTCAGGATGTACTACCTGCAGCACGTGCTGATAAAGGGTCTAAAGTGTTATTAATGTGATAATAAAGTGCTACTGAAGAGTTTAAAGTGTTAATGGAGAGTAATTTCCACTACACGGTCGGCCTCGGCCACACTCGGTACGGCTCGGTACGGCTTGGCCGCGTTGGGCCTTAACAGGGCCGACTCACTTCATGCTGCGCTTCCATTACAGTTTAGGAACTGGGTAGTAACGCAGTGTAGGCGGAGCCGTGACGTCATCTTCAATGAGAAATCCAGAAACACAACACAGCCGTTAGCTGTGAGCACTCAGAGCTCACAGCTCCTTATATATGTTCAGAAACTCGACAAAAGTTAAACAAGTACACACCACAGACTGCCTGTGTCATGGTGAATACAGTCGCTGCTTAATTTATGTCTGTATAGGCCGTTGTTGTGAGTGTGGACGGTCGGGGCATATACTGCGTTAGCTTAGCCAATCTCCATCTAGAAAAACACGAATTTTAAAAGGTTTTTCGCCTGCCGTCTGTCTGCAGACTTGACAAAGCATTAATTCATGGTTTTTACTAACCGGTATCAGTATGTTGTTACTTCGGCATCATTTTGAAACGTGTATTACAATTAAATCACGGTCAAATATGTCTATCTTGTTGTAGTTCTAGCCCTCTTGCCAGCGCTCCTCTCTCTAGTTTAGCATACTCAGCCCGACTCAGCCCTGTTTGTTGGCCCCGATAGAACCACAATTTTCTAGGGCCAGAAAAGAGGGGAAAAAGTGGCCCCGCGCCGTGCCGCGCCGGAACGAGGCCTAGTGGAAGCACAACCAAAAAAGGGGACGGCACGACACGGCACGCTTAAAGCGAGCTACGCGCTGCAATGGAAATGCGCCATAAAGGGAACAGACCTGCTCTGTGTATCCGAAGCTGAGGCTGTAAAACAGCGTCCAGTAGTTTCTGGAGTCTCTTGTTCTCCTCTTTGGAAAGAGACAGCTCTTCCTCGAACTCTGCTATTGTTTGTTCAAACAGAGCAAATATATCTTCTGCAGCAGCAGTGAACCGCTGCTTCTTCAACGACAGCAGCATTTGGACTTTACTCATGTTTCCTAGATCACCTTTTCCTGCAGACTCCGTTAAACACACCGTTTCTCTCTCCATCAAACTCTCAATCTGACTACTGTTGCTAACGTCTGTTACCGTTTAAGTGGTAACGCGGGGGAACTCGTGACGTTCCATAACGGTAGGAATGTGTCAGGGGCGCGCGCGTCTATCGTTTTTCCCATAGATATATATAAACAGTGTTTATATATATAAATATATATATTTATATATATATATAAATATTTATATATATATATAAATATTGTTTATATATATCTATGGTTTTTCCAACCCAGTTTAGATTTAACCACGCCCACTTCCGCATTACGCAAGCATTGACGTAGCTCTACGTGATAGCGTCATAGACTACATAGACTTCATCTTCGGCAGTTATAGCTGTCGCGGTAAAGCAGAATATTGAATAGTTGGTTTGACTGAAAGTAAACGATCCTATAATCAAAGCCATATCTAAGAGTCCTGAGATTGTATTACTGGTGTTTTATCATCTATAAATAGCCTGTGTGTATCCTCAAATTTCGTTTTCAGGACAAACAAAAGACGTTTTAAAGATCTTATCAGCTGAAACATATATATATATAAACACACACTTATATGTACTCACACGTGTATTTATTCATTTATACACACAGATTTATTCATTCATTTATACACACACTCACATATACACTTTATATTAATTCATTTGTACACACACATACATATATATATATGTATGTATAAATAAACACACACAAACAAAACAACACAATATAATAAACACAGTGGCAATAATCATTTGTACACACACACACATAAATATATATATATATATATATAAACAAAACAACACAATATAATAAAAACAGTTGCAATAATAATAACATAATATGATATGATCAATTCTACCCTTTTGTTTTTGCTCCCATATTTCAATTAAAAGATATTTGTCAAAATCAATATTGGTGGGGGCTCTTTTGCAAAGATTATCAATAACACCACCTGACAGTTGTTGCAGATTATACAGCATTACTTGTTACTTACACACATGTGCGATGGTCCCAAAAAAGCCAAAATCTGCACTGTAAAAAAATATATACATTTAGGCACTCTGAATAAGGGTTGACTGTAATAATCATGCCTTTTAATTGGTGTATATGTCTCACCAGGTGAAGGCTGGGACAGTGGGAGGGGTGAGGTAGAAGCAGGGGACTGCTGAATGCTGAGCTGAAGTCCCAGGATACAATCCCAAGTTGACTGCATGATCCACTTACCTGTTTGCATCAACTGCAGGAGGTCAAGCAGGGGTCATGTGATGTCCTTTAGGTTGGATCAACACCAGCCTCTGGAAAGATTTCATGACTGCAGAGGGCAGTGGACCTTTAGTCATTTCATACTGTGATGTAGGGTAATGGATTTGTATTAACAGGGAGGTTATATTTCAGCATTTGAGATACACCTTGAGGCCTGATTTGGTAAAAAGCCCACTTACCACGACAAGGTACAGGCCATAAATGGGATAAGACATGACAAAGACATAAGGTGAAAAACAAATGAGAAAGAAAGGCATACACATATACAAACAGATACATAAAGGGTGTAGAGGGGCACTGACTAGTGTCCTGCCTCTAAACAGAGGGATGGGGGTGACGAGGAGTCAGAGGGTGCAGAGGGGCACTGAAGTGTCCTGCCTCTAAACAGAGGGGTGGGGGTGACGAGGAGTCAGAGGGTGTAGAGGGGCACCAAATAGTGTCCTGCCTCTAAACAGAGGGATGGGGGTGACGAGGAGTCAGAGGGTGTAGAGGGGCACTGAAGTGTCCTGCCTCTAAACAGAGGGATACAATAAATACATTAATGTTTTTTTGAATGGCTGGTGTTCAACACCACTGCCAAACTTAAATTGTGCTGTTTCACAGGGCGCCCAGAAAATAAACGCCGTCTTGAGCCAGCGCCTGACTTCCTGCGTGCAACAGCTGTAGGCTGGCAGCCAATCATCGGGCCTTGACGTCTGGAAGCCCACCTTAAAATGGCGGCCCTTTTGCTGGTCAGGCTGCCAGATTTCCCAAAGGAATGGAAGGCTGACAGCAGTTTGGAGGGGTTGCTTCTCAGGACATTGTACTGCTTAGCCATTGCCAGTAGCCCAGCAGTGAAATGTGGATCCTGGCAACGACTTTTCATTTCCTCCATCATGTTATCCACAAGAGAGACGTCATCTGATGCGATATCTAAGAGGGAAAAATATTTAAATTAAAGGTTTATTTTTTAAGTTGATATTATACATATAGTAACAATTTATTAATTCATCAATCTATTAAGCACCAAAATGATGTGTGAACATAAACCTGCACACTCACAACTCACCTTCTTGTGGCCTATCACCAGTGACACTTCTGGAGGGCTGGACTTGTGCTGTCAATACACCTGTGAAGAGTAGCATACGATAGTATTCAGTTAATTTGTATTAACTATTGCAGTGCCTCTTTTCTGATGTTATGGTCCAAGGGGAAAGAAAAGTCTAGGTAAATATATATATATATTGTGTGTGTGTGTGTGTGTGTGTGTGTGTGTGTGTGTGTGTGTGTGTGTGTGTGTGTGTGTGTGTGTGTGTGTGTGTGTGTGTGTGTGCTTGTGTTGTTCAGTTGAAATGTTCATAACAAACCTTCATCTTGTTGCTCCTGATGCGTAGTGCTTGGTTCATGAGCGCCTACAGATACCAAGAGATACATCAATTATGTGTGTCCCACATGGTATTAGTGATGGACATGGATAATATAGAACTACTTTGTTATTTTGATTTAAAGTTTCAATTATTTTATATAATTACACCATTATTAATGTAAGTTTTGTGTATTACTTACTTCTAAACGACTGACATGATTGCCTTTCAAGTCTGAGGGGTTGGAGGAAATCCAAAGAGATGGTTTCTATAAAACATTAAGGGATCAACATTAATTAAAAACTAAACAGTGTATATCCTTTATCTTGTAATCAAAACATGAAATGTTGGCAGTCTCATTACACCAGTTATTGTTAAAATATTGACTTTACCTGCCGATGTCAGTTTCATCAGCTCTGCTCTCATCTCTGGATTTATTGGTAGAAAGGAGTGTGACAAACAGCTGTAATGTTTCATCACTGCTGCCTGGTGTTTGCAAGGCGCTCCTGTTTGTCCTGCAGGGCAAGAACACAGCTCCAAATCCATGTCTACATCATAAGTTTGTGTACCACAAACTTCTTGTCCTCAATCTGCAAAATCACAAGTCAAACAAGGATAAATGTATTTGTTACACAAGTGACATATGTGCATATTGATTCTGTAGTGATAAACCTATAGCATATTATGTTTTTTCAGCTGTTATATCCATTACCTGCTGAATATGCAATGCTGCAATGTTGCCATCTTGGGGGAGGAATTTTGCTCGCTGGAATGATTCCCAGCGTCCAAGGGCAACATCAACAATGCGTGCCTCATAATAGGTCTCCAGCCTCGAGGTCAGCAGATCAAACAGCTGAGGAAGGTTGAAGGCCTTTGTCCTCTGCAGTATTTTGTCCTTGAGGACACGCATTGCCGCTTCTGCAAAATTGTTGGTATTGTTTCCTCTGGTGAGGAAACTGCCTCTATAACTGAGGGCCCAACACTCTCTTCTGGCGTACAGTCGGTCCAAGTACCTGAGGAACTTTTCATACCTGCAATTGGTTAAAAAAAGAAAAAATTATCCAAACAGTAAAGCTTAATCACTTCATTACATTGGGTGTTGGATGTTATTTGATAAGAATAAGTCAATTTCTCTCATATGGCTAAACAAAACATCACTAACTTGTCTGCATTAAACACTAACCTGGCTACAACTGGATGCCCTCTTGCCTCGCTGTAAAGCCTATCCACACTGCCTATCTCCTGACAGTAAAGCATCTCTTTTACAATGGCAAAAAGTGCCGGTCTGTCTCCGTGAGTGACCCCACTCTCCTTGCTCCACAGCCACCTCCAAACTGCTTGTAGCAGATGGAAGGAGCACAGGAGAAGTGTGGCCTTAGGAAATGCTTTTCCCAGAGCTCCCCTCTCTGCCCTACAGTCATCTGTGATGACCAGTTGTGGCCCTTCGTGTCCTCTGCCAGCAAAGCCCTTCTCTCCAACAACTTGTTTGAGCTGTTCCAGCCCTTGAGCAATAGTCTGCTCATCCTCAGACTGGCAGAGGAGAATGCCCAGAGGGAGGCCACCTGCACAGCTGTGGGTCAGGAGGAGGAATACCCTGCAGTTCTCCCTGTCCATATTCCCTGAGGAATCTATGAAGCACAGCTCCCCACTGTGCTTCAGTTGGTGCACTTTCTTCATGAGTGGAGAACACACAACCACAAGAGGAGCTCCCTGGGAAGTTGTTCCCAGGAGAGCACAGGTGTCATTACACTTATTGTTGTAACTCTCCACTTGAAGCTTGAGCGCTGCCAACATCGTGGGACCTGTTTGCGTGCCATACTCCTCCCTACACACCTTGTGGAACAGTCTGGGTAGAAAATGAATTAGTTGGTATGGGTGTCACTTACATGCAGTAGAAAAGCGTATTTGTATTCACTGAATACATCATAGTTTTTATTGCATCGTTATTTATATAGTGGGTAGTAGGTATCTTGACCATGTTTCCAGATGTGATACCCACCTCTGTACATAAGGCAGGTCGGGGCAAATCTCCCTGTTGGCCGACACGTACACATAACGCTGCCCATACTCCATTTGGAGGTCGTGTTTCAGGACCGCCAGTGCAGATGTTGGAGTGTGGCCAATTTCAAAGAGCCCTGTGAGTATGTTGTTTGCCTTTAACCCAACATCTCGGTGGCGGATGGCGTCCGCAACAAAAAGATTGTGGTTGTGCCTGTTTATTAGAATAACCTTAAATGGTAGGTCAGGCATGTGTGGGTCTTCGGTCCTATAACATAAATCAATATATATATCAATATTATGTAAAAAAAGCAAAACGTGAAATAATAAGTATGTGGATCAGTAAACTCACTTCATTTCCCCACGAGTACTCTTGAGTGTCGTGTGCATTTTTGCTTGACAGCAGGTGTTCTTGCTGCTTTTGGCTGCTCTCGGGTTCACCCTATGCTGACACTTATAACTTGCCTGAACAAAATAAAGCAGATTTATTATATTACAGGTCAAAGTAAAAAGGATAATTAAAAGGTAACTTCAAGAAATATCAACAAGACAACACTTACTTTGAAAAGCACCCGCTTCCCCAACCTGGGTCGGGTAACATCCACCCTCCATGTCACCCCTGATGACCCCTTCAGCTTTTGTACCCACTCCTTGACCTGTTCCACAGTGTGGACATCCAGCCTCAAAGTGGCCTCAAAACCAGTGTGGTCCCCCAGTGAAACCACCTCTTCATACTGGCACACGTGGTATCTGAACTCACCTGGTAGCCAACCCTACAAGGAAACAGACAACTATTCATTCAAATTCACACACATAATACTGTGTCAGCTCAGAATACCAGTAAGAGTTTTGCCATGATCTGAAGAACTAAAGAGGACCATGAGGTTTAAAATGTACTGACTTTACTTAGAACTAGAGTAGAATACACATTATACTTGCAGGCTTAAAAAGTCTGAAAAATAAAAATCCAACCCTCAAAATCCTAAAACATTGGTATAGTTATGCTAACATGTTTATATTCTCTTTAAATGTACTTCATGTGTTTGCATGTTATTCTTTGTAATGCCTTATCTTTTATCTGGACAATAAGTCTGTTATTAAGTGGTATAGTTTAGATGATGATGATGATGATGTGTAGGTGAGGCATTGATATGAGCAAACACATTCAATGTAATTTGATGTTCATCATAGTATTGAGAGATAGGTCTTATTATCAGATACCTTCAACTGCGGGTACTCCTCTATATTGTTCTGTGTGCCTCCAGAGCACACTAAAACACGAGGTCTGAAATGAAAGCAAAAAAAACAGCTTATAGTTATTCAGGTACTATTCTGATGCTAATACTTTAGTACTTATACTTGAGTATTTCTACACTCTGGTACTTGTACTTTTACTCAAGTACAAGATCTTATCACTTCTTACACCTCTGGAAAGCACTTTTATGTAAAGGAATACATTTTTATAAATGTCCCAACATTTCATTTTTACATGGCAAAATGTTATATGTTGTATTATATAACAAAATAGACATTTATAACATATTATAAATGTCTACCTTTAAATAAAACATTAAATAGATACCTTTACATCCTAAACAGAAGGTCAAAACGTTAATATGTTAGATGACAAACAAAAAAACGAAACATTATATATATATATAGGCTATATATACAGATGTTTGCTAATGTATCCCTCTTATATCCATCAGGAATTAATATTAAATGATGAATTAACATTACCTCAGCACTGCATAAGTGTGGTCGTCAGTCATATTGACAAAGAAGCACTATTATATTGTATATTGTATATTATGCGGCGTTTAAAAGGACGGTATTTCGCTTGTCAGATTCAGATTTCGCGGGTGTGTTGCGTGAGGCAGTGATGTAACCATAGGGATGTGACGCCAGGTTGATGCTGTGACGTAACGCCGTGTCGATGCTTGCGTAATGCGGAAGTGGGATCTAAACTGGGTTGGAAAAACGATAGACGCGTCAGGGGCGTGTACTTTGAGGAGCCACGAATAACCAGGAAATACACATTTCGATCGCTTCTTCTGTTGTTTACATTTATCTTTTGGTATATTTGGCTCCATAGGAAAACGTTGATGCACATTCAGTACCAGTGTGTGACAGGCGCGCCGGATTCATTTTAGAAGTGGGGGGGCCAAAAAAGTGCGTGTGTATGGCCCAATCCCAAACTACGCCCGACACACTCCCCCTCCGTGACGGAGTGAACTCCGTGGAGTGACACATGAGGCTCCCTCCTGTCAGATGGAGAGAGACAGCGGCAAGCTTTGGGACAAACTCCCCTCTCTCCGGCAGAAACAGGAAATGCCGTAACTACAACGGTTTCAAATCAGCATCTCTTTGACAAAAAAATGTAAATTAATAACTAAAATAAAACTCCAAACATCTTTAATTGTGTTACTTTTTTGTAAAGCTCTTTTAGTTTTAAACCTTATGTTTATAAGCTTATTAGTTTTTGCAACAGTCTGTAAATATACACAACTTTATAATAAAATGCACACAATTACCTTTTTCTAGACTAAACACAGGTAGCCTATGATCCTAAGTTAAAAACATATGAGGTTATCATGAGGTTGTTAACATCGCAGTTTATCAGTGGGTTATTGATTCTGCGTCAGTCTTAGGACAGTCATACTATGAAGTCTTCATGGACAACATAATCAGCTGATACCCATCGTACAGTCAGAGACAACTGTTCATGGAGGCTTGGGCACTTTTTCCAGTTATTAACTCCGGTATTAACATAGCTATCATCTCCACATTTTGAGAAAGTTACAAGCCGTTTGACAGCAGCAAATCTGCATATTTCACAGAAGGCCCGTTTAGTGGTTTTGCAAATAATTAACCACTCTCTGTTTTTGTACCATTCTGCGTTGAAGTACCTTTCTCTTTGCCCAGACGATCTAGCGGTCTCCTTTTTTTCGACAGTTAGCTGTACAGCTTTACCCGCCTCAATGTCCCGACAACAAACCTCCATGCAGTCAGAACCAGCCTGTTTCGATTCAACGATGGCGGTGGGGGTGGCGGCGGCGGCGGTTTTGACAGTCTCTGCGGCCGCAGAGCTGCTGCTTTTGGGTTTATCTATTCTCGCTTCGCTGGTTCTTCTATGATTGATGAAGGTCCAGGCTCCGGAGAAGTGGATGTCAGGGATGTGACCTTCCAGTTGTTAAATGTAAGTTTAGATTGACTGTATTTAGTTTTCTTCTGCGCTGGTTCTTCTGACTTGTTTGCAAGTGTATCTATTTTTTCTATCTGGTTTAACGGCTGACACACACAGAACAACGTAACAAATAAAGTAAACAACGTAACAAATAAACACATCTAAGCTTTTTTATTGGTTGTAATTTACATGGATACATTTGAATGGTGTGACAATGTCCTATTTGATTGGGTTAAAATTTACATATTCTTCCTGTTATGTCTGCCTGCTTTATTTTACCTAATGCAAACCTGCTCCATCGAAATCAGTCGCATTGACGCGAAGACACATTTTGAGTTGTATACAGTGTATACAACTCAAAATGTGTCTTCGCGTCAACTATACTATACACTGTTGGAAAGAGGAGATTCCTAGCTTTCTAATGATATCAGGATAGTTTTTGTACTCCCAAATATTAAGCAAAATATGTCACATTATATAATGACTGTTACAGAGTCATCATTTTGAGAAAAAGGCCTTTAAAGTTTCCTCTCCTCTGGAAGCGGAGCAAATGATCAAAGTAGTAACGGAGGGAAGATATTTTCGTTTGGATTACTGTTCTGGGGGAAGCCCGCGAGTGTGTGTATACGTGTTTGTGTATTTTTGCGTTTGTGTGTGTATTGTGTTTGTTTCCCGGGGAAAACACTCACAAGAAACACCGGCTGTTCTTATGCGTGCTGTGACGTCAAGTTACTCCGGTCTCCGCTTGTGATTATGCCGTTACAAGCTTCAAAGTTGTATTTATCATCTGAATTTGCCGAAACAAGTTTAATATTCTGAAAGCCAAGACTTTGTTTATTTGAAATCAGATACAAACAAACTGTAACGGACCCTGCCGTGTTATATATGATTACTATACGCCTTACATTCATAATTTCAGCAGAGGGAGGGGAAGCGGCGCTGTGGAAGAGCAGAGTGGCGAGTGAGAGGCGAGCTGTCATCTTCCCTTTACAAGCTTCAAAAATGCCTGTAGCTAATGAGATTGAATATAACAATAACAAATAACAAAATATACACAGCTAGATCAGATCGCGTTTTAGATGCGACTTTAGAGTAGAGGGGAATTATTGAAACGGGATTTGTACAGTGTTCTGCGGCATCCGCCGCTGCGAAAATGTAGGGCAGGGCTCAAAAGTGGGGGGGCCAATGGCCCCCTGGCCCGCCCGCTTCCGGCGCCCTTGGTGTGTGAGGTTGTGGTTGCGATGCCGATATCCGGACGCGTACAGCGAGGACTACACAATGACAATGAGGTGACTGGGGATGTCTGTTCAAAACATTGCAAACGTGAATAAATCATTTCAAATATATATTTGTTTCCGACTTTCATTTGTACATCGTTGTTAATGTGATGTTTAGTAGCTTTGATAGCTGTCCATACCTTCAGACAGCCTAAAAGTAAGACACAAGTTGTTTACTCACAGCCCGAATGCAGCATCGAGATCCGTGGCAAGCTGTGATCCTCTCCGATTAAGTTGTGACAGGACTTCTGTAGCTATTCTCCAGCGAGTAAGGTTTTTATTAAATACCTCCATCCCTCTCATCACAACAACAAGACTCTACACTGTGCAGAAAAAATACAAAATAAATGAAAATAACCTTGCTGGATAGCTTAGAATGAAACAAACAATCGTCCATGGCTGATATGTCACAGTAACGGGTAAACCACAGAAAAGTCGAGCAGGACACAAGTTGAATCCATATAATGAAATTGTTATTTTATATGTATATACATATATATATATATATATATATATATATATATATATATATACATGCTATATATATACATGCTATATATATACATGCTATATATATTTATTTCTATCCTAGATTGTCTAGGCTATATAAACCGGAGGAAGTGTCACAACTTTCTTGGTTTGTGAGTATCGAGAGAGAAATTGATAGCGAGAGAGATAGATAGATAGCGAGACAGAGATAGATAGCGAGACAGAGACAGATAGAGATAGAGATAGAGATAGAGATAGAGATAGAGATAGAGATAGAGATACAATAGAGATAGATAGAGAAAGATCGGCTGTGCGTAAGTGAGTAGTGATAGAGTGTTTGTCCTTGTGAGTGTGTGTGTGTGTGTGTGTGTGTGTATTGGAGGGAGAGCTAGCTGTAGGGCTAAACAGGAGGGGATGGATTCAGTAGTTGTAAAAGAACTGATGGATTTTTTGATCCACAACAGTTATCCTGATGGCTTGAATAGAACACAGAGGTTTATTATCAAGCGAAGAGCAGAGACCTTCAGGATTATAGGTAACAATGTCAGACATGTGGTCTTCAGAACATCATCTGCTATGATAACACTCTCAATACATGTATAATTATGACATTTCAATACCAGATGGGGAACTGCACTACATATGCAGGAGGAAAAAATGTTTGCAGAGCACCTCGCCAAGGTCGTGGTGTCAGCCAAAGAAGCCAATGATGTATTTGAGGAATTCCATGACAGCCACATTGGTGGACATTTTGGAAGAGAAAAAACACATCAGGCTATAATTCAAAGATATTATTGGCCTGGCATGGAGGAGGATATCCGCAAGTGGGTGAGTTCAAAATAATGAGGTAAATTACACATTATGGTACAAAAGTGCAACACAGAAAAGTTTATAGTGTGTTTTTTGGTTCAGGTTCTTCAGTGTCCCCAGTGCCAGTCAAAGAGGGCCTTTATCAAGGAGAAGGTCGAGTACACTCCTATAGAGGTACAAGGAAACATTTGAAGACAGTTTCAGCTTTCAAACATGTCAACAGTAATGTACTGCAATGCTCATGTGTATTTTTTTCATCTCAGGTAACAGAGCCTCTGGAGCTTGTCGGGATGGACCTAGTGGGTAAACTCACAGTAACCGATGGTGGCAATCAATACATTTGTGTCATGGTTGATTATTACACCAAATGGGCAGAGGCATACCCACTTAAAAATAAAACAGCAGATGAGGTGACCAAGTGTATTATTGATTTATTTTACAAATTTGGTGCACCTAAAAGACTGCTAACAGATCAAGGCGGGGAATTTTGTAATAAGGTACTACTTTGAAGAATTATGACTCCCCATTATGTAACTGTGCTATGCTAACAAACTTATTTCCTGTTTGTCCCAATGTTCACTTCAAGATCAACTATAACCTTTGTGAGAGGCTTGGCATCAAAAGAAGCCTGTGCTCGCCATACCACCCACAAACCAATGGGCTGGTAGAAAAATCAAATGGCACAATACAAAGGTATATTTGTTCATAGCATAACAAACATTACTGTTCCTATATTAACTAATCAGAATTGATACCTAAAACAACAAGAGTAAATAAATCAGCAGCTTCATCATATATTAGAAACCAATTTCTTTTCGACCTTCTTGTGTTTGTACTTTACCTGAATTTAGGTCCCTGAACAAACTGGTGGCAGGTCAGCCGAAACTATGGGACCAACTCCTTCAAGGGACGATGTTTGCTCTAAGGACTAAGCCTCAGTTGACCACAAAATTCAGTCCGTACTATCTCATGTTTGGGAGGGAGGCGAGGTACCCGTCAGAGGTGCCCGAGAAGTACGAAGTAAGATCTGCTAATGTTCTCATCCTTTAGAATGTTTTTTATTTCAAACATCTATGTTTTCTCTACATTCTAATGGTTTTCTGTGGCAGATAACAGAAGACAAAGTCCGTAGCTTGGTGGAAAAAGAGGAACTGTTCGAGGGACTCAAAAGACAGGAGGCAGTTTTCAAAGAGGTGGACACCAACATCAAAAAAAGCCAAGAGAAGGTCCGCAAAAGGAAACTCGACCATGGGCAAGTCGACCATTTTAAAGTGGGGGATTTAGTTCTAAAAAGGAACAAACGTTTAGAACAACGAAAAGGGGGAAAGCTGGAGCCAGACATGTTGGGACCATACAGGATTGTCACAATTGAGGGGAAAATAGCGGACATTGGGGCAGACAAGGGTGAAAAGACAATGCAAATAAACATTGACCATCTGTCGCATTATGTCACACCAGAGGAGAGGATCCCTGCGAAAATAAAAAAAGTGTTGGATCCTTCTCGTCTGGCTGGTCCACTGACCTCCACCTCCACCTCCACATCCACACCCACACCCACATCCACCTCCACCTCCACACCCACACCCACCTCCACCTCCACACCCACCTCCACATCCACACCCACACCCACAACCACCTCCACAACCACCTCCACATCCACCAAGAGCATGGCTCCGTCTGATGAAGAGACTTGTAAGTAAACTGACACAAAGTACACCTCAAAGTATGCATTTCATTAATAACTGACATGTTTTCTTTTTACAGTAATCCGAGACATATGGGCAGGGAGGAGGAAGGAGACGCTGTGGGCCAAGTATGGCCCATACAAGGTCTACAGTGAAGATCTTTTGGTCTTGGCCCCGGGAAAGGAGTTGGAGGGAGAAGTAAGCCTACTTTCTAAGAAAAATGTACGTATGCAAACTGATAATTCTCTAGCAAATTGGTTAAAAAGATACTGTTGTATTTATAGATTGTGAATGCCTATCTGTCGTGGATTGGGGCCAAAGCTTGGGGTATTCATTTTTGATTCGTATTTGATGACTTCCCTCTGGCAAGGAACCCACAAGGGAGGGTTAAGAAAGGTGAGTGGAGTAGGACTAGAAATAAGTGTTTATTTGAACATATGTACTGATGTATGTACAAATATTTTTCAGTTGGACTTGTCAAAACATGAGGTGGCAGCCGGAGCTGTCTGTGACGGGGCACACTGGACCCTCATTGTAAGTAATCTAAAATGTTAATGGTCAAGACATTTTTATTTATTTAACACTTTAATACTTTCTTTGCACTTCCATAGATCATGTATCTGAACGAGAACCGGTCACTGTTCTTGGACCCATTCGGGGCCAAGGAAAAGCAGTTAAGCAGATGTAAAGATTTAACAAGGTGAATAAAATATAAGCTCTAATGTCTTTACTAGACATATTCATGATTTTGGATTATATTAAGGGGGAGCAACACAAAGCCACATAAATCATTTTCCTGATTACTACTGTTTACTTGAATACCATTAGATTGTCATGTGTGAACATTCAGCTCTTCTTGACTTATAAAAGTATCTTACTTGGGCTTATATATAAAACCCAATCTATCTGTTTCCTGTGTAGATCGCTGGTCCGGAAAAAAAAGACCTTCGGTTGGGAGATGGGCCTGCTCAACCCTCACTCACCCAATCCAGCAGGATTCCACTTCATGTGGTGTGTTCATTTGCAAGGTAACATTTACTCATCTGTAATTTCAAAAAAAATACGAAGATACTAATCACAGACCTTTTTAAGCTTGCAGAGCAAATACTGCTCAAAGAAAAGGTCCAGTACCCAGTGGACCTGGAAGGAGTGGCCTCAATGAGGTTCCAGATGGCAATGGCTCTTGTGAAAAACTCAGGTATAAAGGACTAGACCAGGGAAACAGAAATATTGTGTCTTGTTTGGCATTTCACTACCTTAATGCCTGTATTTCTTATCTTTTTCTTTGTTTTTACAGATGACCTATCCCAGCTGTGTCGGGCCTGTGGGGAACGTAACTCAGGGCCTAAGGTTGACCAATGGGTAAGAAGTTGTATTAATTTCCAGACCAACATTTGTCTGGAAGACTGGGATACACCCTGGATTGGTTATCCTCTACATCACTGGGTGAACACTCACTATAACAGGTATTGAAAATGTTTACGTTAATTCACCAAACTTGCATGTCTTTGCACTGTGGGAGGACACTGGAGCAGTTGAAGAAACTTCTGAGCACGGACTCTAAACAGAAAGGATAACAGCTAAGATCCCAACCTATACATTGCTTGTTTAATTAAATGTAAACAACTTTATTACTGCTTACTCTGGATGAGTGATGTTAACCTTAAAAAAAAGGTTTGTCAATATTCTAACATGTGTTTTTTTCTGTTTCTTTTAAGATTGAGTGCACTGGGTGCACTCTGTGGTACCACATGATATGTGTTCGGGAGCCATCTGTAAACGACGATTATTTTTGCAAAGCCTGCACATTTTAGACACACACACACATAATAGGGGACCGTTAAAGTAAAAATATGTGAGCTAATGCTCGCCACAGATGGAGAGCTCTGCTTCTCTCTCAGGGTTTCAGTCAATGTGATGTCTTCTCCGTAGCACCGAAGATGGTGGGTCGAATACTATGCACGTTTTCATACTACAATATGCGACCAAATTCAGTAGGACTTCATGGTATTTTTGGCAACTTGCATTTGACATACAGTACTGTGTATTGGGACAAACTACTCCTTAAACGGCTAAAGTGCAATAATTATTCTTCCTCTGGCATGTTTGGCCATCAAAAAAAGCTTTAGGTGCATTACTACAAGCCTGTTGACTGGAGTGGAGCTTATGAAAATAATGATTTGCATCAGTTTAAAAAACGGGACAGATTGTTATTGGATTTTTATCTTGACAAGGAAGATGGCCATATTTGGCTTAAATCCAAAATGTCATCTATGTTTTATTGCAACACTTAAAATGGGACCTTGGACTCACTTGAATCAAGAGGTCATTCTTCATTGCAGGAAGGTTTTCTTCCAGCACTGCGTCCTGTGAGCTGATAGTCATTTTCAAATGCATCATAGTGAGACCTGATATAATGAGAGACACAAAATATTTCATTAATTCCATCATGACCGGAAAAGACAGAGTAGTTTATAAACTCTGCTTTATTCAGCGATTTGCTATAAAATCAGAGTATCAACATATAGAACGTTCTCTTACTTTTGGATTACCTCAAGATCAAATGGCAATAAATACAAAAGAAAAGAAAAATAATAACCAATAAGATGTTTTTGTCTGTAAGACAACTGAACAATGTGACCTTAGATATGAAGAAACCAAGATATTTAGGGTCTAAAATGTGTCCTTTTCTCAGAGATTTTATTGATAGGAAAACCTGCCTTTCATGAAGCATCATCAGGCAGTAGCCTACACACCAACAATGAAACACATACTACAGTTGAAAAAAGCAGAAATAAAATCTGAGCTCACAGAACATTCCTGTTTAATACACACAGTTAAAGGTAATTCACTTCAGAAACACTTGTTGTTATATTCCATGGAATGCTCTTAACATCCTGATAGCAATGAACAAATTAAATGCTTTGGCAATAAATATATGCAAATATTTCATCTGTGGAAGCCGTGGCGCTGTAAAAAGCACGACCAATCATCTGCCTCGGCCCGCGGCAGATAATTGGATGGCCTACCTGCCTGTCAGCCTTCCATCTCGTGCACAAACTTATCTCGTGCCCTCATTGGTCATGTGCGCGTTCGTGTGTGTTGGAGGAGGGGCTCTGTAAGGAAGTCTGAAGGAAGGGGCAGATTTATTTCGGTTGTGTACTTTCAAATTCTAGCTTACTCGAGCTAGTTTCTCCATTCTTACCTACCCTACCTTTAAGCTCACACACACACTATTGTATGGACATATACTGTATGTTCACCTGTTCTCACAAATAATAAAATAATTTAGATTATGAGCTCAAAAAATGAACTAAACAGGGAATATGAAAGAATCAAATTGAAGAACTCACCACATTTACAGAGGAACGGGTGTTTTTCTGCACGTAGCCGTTCTCCCCATCGTCCAGAAACACTCTTCATCAAAGCTCCACAGTTTCCGTCAGATGGAGTATAAACAGCTTTGCCTGTTTTCCAGTATCTGAATGAGGATAATGTCTGGTCCGACCACACCCAGATGTCCCTGAAGAGGCCAACCCACACTTGCTGGTCCCCGGCTACTTCCCTGATGATCTGATACTCTGCATCATTCCTCACACTGGCCAGGTCTGTGTAGAATTGTCTGCAGTGGTCTTCAGCAGCAATCCAGGTCCTAGCATTTGCAACGTGCACGTACTGATCTCTACCTTGTTTTCCTCCTATGAAGAAAACCACAAGTTTATCGTTTTTGTGTGTCTCTCTGTGTATTAGAAACACTGGTGCTGATTGTTTTGATCCTTAAAGACGCCTTGTGTATACAGGCTTTTTGGGGTTTCCCTTCTACTGCGTTATATTGGTTTGTGTGCATGTAAATGGTCTGCAAAGGCTAAAACCCCTGCCCTCCATTGGACTCCTTTGTTTACGTCTGTAACATAGTGACATCACTATGTATCACTCATTTTCCTATTGGCTAGCGCTCCAACACATTGTACGTGATAGGCTAGGGGGCGGGACATCTCTAAGCGGTTGACCAATCACAACAGAACCGGCCAGCTAACCAATCAGAGCAGACTGGGCTCTGGTTTCAGACAGAGGGTGAAAAGAGGTGCTGCAGCACAGGCAGTATGAGAAAATAAAGAGCTTTTTAAAGCATGGAGACATGTCACAGTAGAGGCACACATTTTAAATTGTGTGTGTGTGTGTGTGTGTGTGTGTGTGTGTGTGTGTGTGTGTGTGTGTGTGTGTGTGTGTGTGTGTGTGTGTGTGTGTTTTATTTTTAAATCATGTATATTACTTTTTTCTCAGGTACCTGGTGACTCATACAGGACCATAGCATTCAGCTATAGGGTCGGTTATATAACAGTGGCTGTCATCGTCAGGGAGGTTGCGGGTGCCATCTGGACTGCCCTGGTTGAGGAGACCATGCCGGTACCACAGATGGAGGACTGGAGAGCCATCGCTGCTGAGTTTCAGGAGATCTGGAACTTTCCAAATTGTGTTGGTGCCATTGATGGGAAGCACGTGGTGATCCAGGCTCCGGCAAATTCTGGGTCCCTCCCTCTACTTCAATTATAAGTCCAGCCACTCCTTGGTACTACTGGCTGTCGTGGATGCCCAGTACCTCTTCAGGGTAGTGGATGTTGGAGGCTTTGGAAGGAGCAGCGACAGTGGGAGCCTGCGGAATTCCGCTTTTGGAGAGAGCCTCCGAGATGGCAGTCTGCAGCTACCACCTGACATCGTCATCCCTGGTTGAGGAGACCATGCCGGTACCACAGATGGAGGACTGGAGAGCCATCGCTGCTGAGTTTCAGGAGATCTGGAACTTTCCAAATTGTGTTGGTGCCATTGATGGGAAGCACGTGGTGATCCAGGCTCCGGCAAATTCTGGGTCCCTCCCTCTACTTCAATTATAAGTCCAGCCACTCCTTGGTACTACTGGCTGTCGTGGATGCCCAGTACCTCTTCAGGGTAGTGGATGTTGGAGGCTTTGGAAGGAGCAGCGACAGTGGGAGCCTGCGGAATTCCGCTTTGGAGAGAGCCTCCGAGATGGCAGTCTGCAGCTACCTCCTGACACCGTCATCCCAGGAGCAGAGCGGCTGGGCCTTCTTCCCCATGTGTTTGTTGGAGATGAGGCTTTTCCGCTGCTGGACAACCTGCTGCGTCCATTCCTTGGACGCCAGATCACACACGAAAGGAGGATGTTCAACTACCGCCTCAGCCGGGCCAGGTTGGTGGTTGAATGTGCGTTTGGCATCCTCTCATCTCGGTGGAGAATGTTCAGGGCGTGTCATTACCACCAGCCCGGAGGTAACAGAGTTTGTGTGTGAAGGCCACCTGTGTGTTGCACAACTTCCTCTGCAGGAAGACAACAGGAAGGAAATCACGCACATCTGTCGAGGAGTCCACGGATGAAGCTCCAGATACTCCAACCCTGTGTGATGTACCAAGGATGGGCTCCAACAATGCCACACGCAGAGTCGCTCCAACTACGGGAGAACTTCTGCTCCTATTTCAATGAGGAGGGTGCAGTGCCATGGCAGCAGTATGTGGTGTAGGGGTCACAACCCTGTCTCCTAGAAATTACGTTCCCACAAAACTAAACTGCATTCTCAAATACGTTTCGCAAGAAACGTATTTCCTTCCACGTTACGTTTGTTATGAACATATCTTAAATACGTTTATTTTCTACATATCTTCTAGAAACCTATTTTCTCCCACATGCCGTTTGTTATGAACGTATCTCAAATACGTTTGCTTTCTACCTATATTTGCCATTTATTTTCTAGCTTATAATAATGATAATAGTAATTTATTAATATCATTTAGAGCAAACTTATTTTCGCGCTGGCTGGCGGCTGACTTTTCAGTTGACCAAATCCGTTTATTATGCTGGTTAATGGTTAATAATCACAATATTGTTTGTAGTCGTTTCATACAGCATTCTCAATTACGTTTAACAAGAAACGTATTTTGGTCCCACGTTACGTTTGTTCTGAACATATCTTAAATACGTTTGCTTTCTACCTATTTTTGACATTTATTTTCTAGCTTATAATAATGATAATAGTAATTTATTAATATCATTTTAGAGCACACATTTGAAATCGACGATCGGGCTTGATATCCTATGTTAAATTAAAATCAGTAGGCGAGGCTGTAATTTCGCCAGCTGCGAGGCAGAAAATAATAGTTTTAACATGCCAAAAAGCTGCTGTGTCGTTTATTGCACCTCAAACATTAAAAACAAATCCAGAGTTACGTGTTTCTGTACTTCCTCTAAGAAGAAAGGACAGTATACAACAGAAGAGCTCTGTGGCTTCAGGCTTGATCGCCGTTCAAATGACAGCTGGTTTTCCCCCAAAAGTGAGCAGGGCTGTAAAGTGACGTAGGAAAGATCATCAGCTCGCTGATTGGGATGTTTTAGCCGCAATGCACGTCGGGATATGGTGTTAATGCGATATGAAATCCGAAAAAAGAATCAGAGTTTAGGATGGCCGAAGACACTACATTACCCATAATCCCCAGCTATCGTTTGGGACTACAGTTCTGTTGACAAACCCCGTGATTAATCTTCAAGCTCTGGGATTGGATGTTGGAGTGGCAGTGCGCCAAGGTTACGCCGAGCGCCAAACAGCTCTTTGAAATGGAACGAAAGACTTTCCAAAACTGGACTCGAAGGCCCCCCCAGAACTACAAATGCTGGCTATTGTGTTTCGCACATGTTCTATAGCGTCCTCTACTGGGAATTGTAGTTTTAAAAGACGTTTTCGTTTTCCCAAAATTAGAAGTTGACAGTATTAAACTGTGTACAGCCCTGGAGGTTTAGGGGATAGGAAACAAATTGGTGTGTACAAATGTAAAACATGTAATTAATAAATGGGTGAAAATCGCTTGTGTCCCATAATGGGAAGCATTAATATATACCCCATTCCAGCTCATTGTTACTTTGGAATTCTACTCCACTACAATTCAGAGGTTAACCTGGTATTTTTACTCCACTACATTTATTTTAGTTACTTTGCAGATTCTGATTAATGATGTGAAATATAAACAAACCCTTAAAGCAGACTTTAGTTACACCTGAGTAAAATTCAGGGAAAGGTGATTGTCAAGTGCCAACAATCAGGAGAGATATTAGTTGGTGCTTGAGAAGACTAAACATTTATCTGCAGATCTCTATAAAGTATATTCATTACTCGTTATTCTCTACTAATAGTTAATTAAAAACTGTATATAATGGCTATTTTGCAACATCCCTTTCAAGATTTTCTAAGGTTTATTGACATATCATATACACCAACGATGTTGAAGTTATGCAATTAATGAAAAACTTGGGGTCAACAGGTTCCTCAACAGTGCATTACAAGACATCTATCAATATGTGTGTATTCCTCCACCATTAAACCAAATTCTGCACAGGTCTTATACTATCTACATACATAAGAGTATAATTAATATATATATAATATCAGTTAAAATAAGTGCTTCAACACAGTTAACATTGCAGGAAAGCAATATATTAGACGCTAAGTAACTTTGTCAGGCTTAATATTTATCTGTAAGATAGATACCCCCAAAGCTTATTTTCTTATTTGAAAGAAAACCTAAAGTATTGTTTAATGTGTTAATAAAGGTTAATTAGTTTTGGTCTGTTTTGCACATCCTCATATTAATATCTTTGTACATCAGGCACTAAACTGTTTTATTGTAGAGATCACTTACAGTATCTTCTTGAGTTTTTTATATTCTATATTTCTATCATTGACCTTCTACTTTCCCCCTATGAAAGTATGTACTCTTAATAGTTTATTCATCAAATAACATTATTCACCAAAAAATAACATTATTCAACAAAAATTGATTAAATAACGTGCTTTAACCACTAGGCGGTGCACACAAGGTACACACAGTATACTAATAATAACTTTGTATTATTAGTGTAGGACACTTATGTATGTATAACATCTGAAGATGTGTATTTTATTCATGTTTTTACATAATTGTAACAGGATATTGCTATATTATTTCTCATGTTTACTTCTACACATTAATATCTGATTTGTAAAACATCACAGACAGAAAGGTATATCCGTCATTTAATGGTAAGCTATTGAAATTGTGATTCCATAGATGTGTCTCCCATCACCCAAATCCCCTGACTATTCTCTCAACTCAGTATTTACATTCTTATATTCAAAGAAATCAGTAATATCTTGTAAAAACTACAAGTCCTTTTCTATCAGCTGTGCACCGTTATGGTGTAAATATAACCTATCTACCAATTGGATCAAATATAAAAAGTCAGCCGTATTAGTATTGATACTGCAAGGAGACGTATTTTGTGAAAAGAAATGTAAGATGTTGTTTAATTGTTGATATATTTATGATCCACGACACGTATTCAGTTTCGGCGGCAGTTCTTCCAGAACTTCAGTCCAGAAGTCTTCTCATCAGGGCTCTATAAATAAAGAACTATGGCAGATGTGTAATATTTAATGTAGCCGAACCGTGTATTACAATGCCGTTATGTGATGACTTTCAAAGAGAAAAGCAAGAACACTCAGAATAAAGTATTATTATATTTTTTTTTTAATGTTTTCGGATTTCACATCGCATAAACACCATATCCCAACGTGCATTGCGGCTAAAACATCCAATCAGCGAGCTGAGGATCTTTCCTACGTCTGTTTCCGGTATTGTTCCTGTAATGAGAGTTCACATTTATGCTACATTGAAGGGTGGAATTGACTACACATCTTCAGAAACATAATTTGCTTCAGATATATACTGTAACTCATAGCAATATTGTAACCATTAAGAAAAGCCAACTGCATTAAAAACCCAGTTAACAAACACAAGGTAAAGTATTTTTCCTTCAGTAATGAAGATGTAATTCCAATGTAGACACACCTGGGGTCGCTGTTCAGTCTGTTACGCTGAACCATGCATTGTCTGGAACGTAAAAGGGACGAAGAAGACAAAGTGAAGTGACGTACTTCCGGTTCAATGTGAAAACATTCCCAGTTAAACCATAGATATATATAAAAACATATGTTTATATATATCTATGAGTTAAACAACATAAACAAATCGCTTAATAAAAAGATAAAACACTGGCATGTAATTTACGTTTGGATTAAATAGAATGGGTTTTGAATAATAGATGAGAGTAAAATTACGTCACAGCCCCACCCACTTTTGGGGAAACCAACGCTGTCATTTGAACGGCGATCAAGCCTGAAGCCACAGAGCTCTTCTGCTGTCCTTAGAGGAAGTTTGAGGTGTTTGAGGTGCAATAAACGACACAGCAGCTTTTTGGCATGTTAAAACTCTGCCTCGCAGCTGGCGAAATTACAGCCTCGCCTACTGATTTTAATTTAACCATAGGATATCAAGCCCGATCGTCGATTTCAAATGTGTGCTCTAAAATGATATTAATAAATTACTTTTATCATTATTATAAGCTAGAAAAGAAATGTCAAAGATAGGTAGAAAGCAAACGTATTTAAGATATGTTTAGAACAAACGTAACGTGGGACAAAATTAAACGTAATTGAGAATGCTGTATGAAACGACTACAAACAATATTGTGATTATTAACCATTAACCAGCATAATAACGGATTTGGTCAACTGAAAAGTCAGCCGCCAGCCAGCGCGAAAATAAGTTTGCTCTAAAATGATATTAATAAATGACTATTATCATTATTATAAGCTAGAAAAGAAATGGCAAATATAGGTAGAAAGCAAACGTATTTAAGATACGTTCATAACAAACGTCATGTGAGAGAAAATAGGTTTCTAGAAGATATGTAGAAAATAAACGTATTTAAGATATGTTCAGAACAAACGTAACGTGGGACAAAATTAAACGTAATTGAGAATGCTGTATGAAACGACTACAAACAATATTGTGATTATTAACCATTAACCAGCATAATAACGGATTTGGTCAACTGAAAAGTCAGCCGCCAGCCAGCGCGAAAATAAGTTTGCTCTAAAATGATATTAATAAATGACTATTATCATTATTATAAGCTAGAAAAGAAATGGCAAATATAGGTAGAAAGCAAACGTATTTAAGATACGTTCATAACAAACGTCATGTGAGAGAAAATAGGTTTCTAGAAGATATGTAGAAAATAAACGTATTTAAGATATGTTCATAACAAACGTAACGTGGAAGGAAATACGTTTCTTGCAAAACGTATTTGAGAATGCAGTTTAGTTTTGTGGGAACGTAATTTCTAGGAGACAGGGTTGTGCGATGATGTCATTAATGGCTTTGAAATTGTCTGAACCAAATTCTTATAGGAGTCTTGAGTTCCGCAGTTATTTGAGACACAACACAGGTTGTACAGACAGTATTTTCCCAACACAACACGACAACACAGAACAAACTGAAATGGCCCATCCAATCTACAAAGGCTGCATATTGAAGCGGCGGGAACAAATAATGATGCGGAAACAGGCAGAGGAGGACTATAGGTCTGAGACGGCTGATGAGGTGGATTTCAAGAGAAAGGACTGGCAGCGAGCGCTTGACGCAGCCAATGATAAGAGGTTCTTCCAGAATGAAGATGTCAGAAAGTTCAATAGCGACCTCTTAAAAGAAAAAATAAGAAATGACAATGCAGCCATGGCTGCGTCTAAGAGAGAGGAAGGCTGACCAACAGAGAAGGGAGAAGGAACAAGAGATGCGTCAGATATGTATTGATGCTCAGAGAAAAGAAGAAGACAAAACTCGTCAGAGACGCCGTGATAATCTGGCTCTGAAAGACGAGCTTATTAAGCAGACCAAGCAGAAGAAGCTGTTGAGAGAAGAGGAGAGACAGCAGGAGAAGGAAGAAAGAGACCAACTCCGGGCCCTCGATGAACAGCATCAACAGAAGCTTAGAGATGAGCAACGAAAAGAACTGGAGACAAAGGATAAAAAACTAAAACTTCACAAAGAGGAAATCTATAGAAAAAACTGGCTAAGACAAAGGGAAATTGAAAAACTGAACATGAAGGATAAGGAAACTAAACGTGTTCAGACTGACATAGAGGAAGTGCTGCAGCAGAGAAAACAGGAGAAGTCAGAACAATTCAAGAAGAGGCAGATTCCTAAGGATATAGTTAAAGAAAGACTGGCAGATGCTATAAAACAGCAGGCTGCTCAGAAAATCCAGACAGAGAAGGTGAAGTTGTCCAAGGAAGTGGCCGAGGCGAGGCAGAGGCTAAAGTGATAAAACGGCAGAAGGACGCGAAGGGGAAGAGGGCTGCGGCTCTGAAGAGCATTGCCACTCACAGAGTGGAAAAACATCATGAAAATGAACAGAAGGAGAGAGAGGAGAAAGCGAGCAGCCTGGACTTGTTAAATCAAATGAAACAGTGTGACAGGTTGTCTGAGGAGCAAAATAAACTAGAAGTGTATTTAGAAAGACAAAAGAACATTAAGCATAAAGAGGTTTTATTATCCGATGCTGCTAAAAAGAAAGCCCTTCTTCAACAGGAGGTAAGAGAGGAAATACATGCTACCAGAGAAATGGAGAAACAGATTGCTGAGGGAGAGAAACAAATCCAGCAATACATGCAGCAGGAGGGCAAGGATCTTCCAGCAGCTCGGACCGGACAGGAGGTGCCAGATTACAATTACTTCTGTCGAGAAACTGATGAGCGGTTGCCCAAACGTGGTACTGCCCCCCTAAGCAGGGCGTGCTTAATGAAACGGTATCGGGAACGCGGCAGCCTGCAGCTAGCCACGGTGGATGTGAGGCCGCACTTTCTGCCAACACTTTCCAGAGCTGGTGATGGTTCAAAAGATGCAGGTGAACTGTTGCCCACGAAGGCAAATTCTGGATGGCAGCACACCCTTTCCTCGGAGGAGAAGATAAAGCAGTACCTGGAAAAAGACAAGTTTCAGGTCAAAGAGAGCAGTACTGCTGATCTGCGGCCAACCCGCCTCCCAACCATTAAAACACCGGGAGCTCCTGCAGGACGACACTCTGCCCCAACTGGGGTGGAGTCATCAAAGAACCGTGGGAAAGAAACAGGAGAACGGTTGCCCAGATTGGACACTGCTAAAAGCCGGGACACCGAGCAGGAGAACAGTAAAGGGAATCTGCAGCGTAGCTTCCTCCCACCAATCACAACAAAAAACACTCCTGCAGTAAAGATCTGTTCCTCTCGGGTTGCGTTGCGGGCCCACATGACAGTTACAGGGGAACCATTGCTCACGAAGGCAAATTCTGGATGGCAGCGCACCCTTTCCTCGGAGGAGAAGATAAAGCAGTACCTGGAAAAAGACAAATTTCAGGTCAAAGAGAGCAGTACTGCTGATCTGCGGCCAACCCGCCTCCCAACCATTAAAACACCGGGAGCTCCTGCAGGACGACACTCTGCCCCAACTGGGGTGGAGTCATCAAAGAACCGTGGGAAAGAAACAGGAGAACGGTTGCCCAGATTGGACACTGCTAAAAGGGACACCGAGCAGGAGAACAGTAAAGGGAATCTGCAGCGTAGCTTCCTCCCACCAATCACAACAAAAAACACTCCTGCAGTAAAGATCTGTTCCTCTCGGGTTGCGTTGCGTGGGCCCACATGACAGTTACAGGGGAACCATTGCTCACGAAGGCAAATTCTGGATGGCAGCGCACCCTTTCCTCGGAGGAGAAGATAAAGCAGTACCTGGAAAAAGACAAATTTCAGGTCAAAGAGAGCAGTACTGCTGATCTGCGGCCAACCCGCCTCCCAACCATTAAAACACCGGGAGCTCCTGCAGGACGACACTCTGCCCCAACTGGGGTGGAGTCATCAAAGAACCGTGGGAAAGAAACAGGAGAACGGTTGTCCAGATTGGACACTGCAAAAAGCCGGGACACCGAGCAGGAGAACAGTAAAGGGAATCTGCAGCGTAGCTTCCTCCCACCAATCACAACAAAAAACACTCCTGCAGTAAAGATCTGTTCCTCTCGGGTTGCGTTGCGGGCCCACGTGACAGTGACAGGGGAACCATTGCCCAGATTTGCCACTAAGCAAACAAAAATGATCAAGAGGGCGCAGGAGCACCTCATCGACCAATCTACATCCTCCCCCTACCCCTAACCCACTTTTTTATTTTATTTAATGTGTTCTCATTGTTCCCCCTTTTCCCCTAAGTCCATGTAGTCTTCATGAATGGGTTTTCTCCAGGTGTTCTGGGTTTTTCCAACAGTCTGAATGTTTCAGCATAAAAAAAACACCGGGGGTGGGTGGTGCTCGTGGAGCACGCTTACAGTAATTGCGCCGCATATGAATTGTAACGCTTAATGGGATAAAGGTGTGCCGCATTTGCGCTTCGGGTAAGGCCCGAAGAGGTGAGGTGAGGTGAGGCCCCCTCCGCGATGTGAGGCCCCACGTGATCTGCGTGTAGGGAGGGGCGGGCCTGCTTATTGTCTTAAATGGAATAAGTAAACTGTTTACTGTTTTAAATATTTATTAAGTAATCACAATTTTGATTTGAAACTAGCGATAGAGACCGTAAACTTATAAAGAATATGTTTGCTGGAAGTGATACCGAGTTAATGAAGTGATAGGAAGATTATTTTCTTGTTAACTTCTATAAAACCTGATGTGTTCAACCAGAGGAGACGCCCCCTCTTGGATAGAGAGAATGCACATTCAGGGAAGTTGCAGGAATAGACCAGAAAGATAATAATTCACTGCATAAACACATATCAAAAATAATAACTGCAACATAAGGATAATGATGTGTTGCTGTATATCAAGAAAGTCATCACAGGATTATAATTCAGACACATTTTAGATTGCACACAGTCATTGTTAATATTACAATTGTTAGTTTTGCTTTGTAGTTCTTACAAAAGATTTCCACTGTAACTCCGTAACATTCACACCCTTCTCCGCCAGCTTCTTCTTGATCTGAAATAGAAAATAGAAAATAAAGAAATTAAAAGCAAAGCTCACAATATGTTTTTTTTTTCAGGAAAATGTGCAAGAAATTCAGGAAAATAATAATAAAATAAAACTTAAACTTAAATTGTACATGTCTATTGTTGAATTGTCTTAGTATGGTAGTCGCATAAACAGATATGAAATATTATACACCAATGTATGTCGTACAATTTTCGTGCAAAAATAAGGCTGCATTTCATTTCATTTCAAACCTTTATTTATCCAGGTTGTATCCCATTGAGATCATTGACCTCTTTTTCAAGGGAGACCTGCTCAAGTAGGTTCCACATGAAACATTAAAAACATAAACAGAACAACAAAAGGACATCATACATTAGCATTACAGGGATTACAATTTACATAACTATCCACATGCACAGGTACCAACAGCTTCCGATTGAGTAGCATCCAACCGAGCTTTAAAAACATTGAGTGGCACCAGATTGCTCAGTTTCCATTTTAATTGCAGACTATTCCAGGACTAGGGATGGGTACCGAGCCCCGGTATTAAACGGGCCCCGGGGCTGAATTATTAAAGACCGTGGTACCGTTAATCTCCGACGTTATCGGTCTTTTTATCGGTACTGGAGACATCTAAAAAATATGTCATGTGTATTATTGCTACACAAACATTATATTGCAGTTTTAGTGTCGCCAACTCCGTTTCTAACACGCAAAAAGACTGCAAAATGCGTCATTTTTAGTATTTTCGATCTCTCCAATCCAGACGAGAGATCTCTCCCCCGTCTGTGTGCGAGGGGGCGGGGCAGTTTACACACACACACAGCTGCTGCATGCAGCAACACACACACGGAGGAGATGGCGGAGAGAACGCGTTCCGAGGTGTGGTTAAATGTTACCCGTCTCGCTCGTTGCCTAAAGTGCAATAAGAGTTTAGCATGTCAGGGCGGTAACACGAGAAATTGGTCTAAACATTTAGCAAAAGTGCTCCACATTCAGACGGAGGAATGCACCGGGTTTGACTGTCTTTCTAGTAGCTCTGTTGCCCCATCCACGAGTAACGTTTCCACGTCAGGTGTTATGTATGCTAGCAGCAACACACGGAGCTAACTCAATGATACAAAAACATGGGTTGATGATTAGAGGTAACTGAGTTATTTAGTTTGTTAAAGTTTCAGCCATTCTGTTCACAGTTCTGTCATCACATTATTTAATACCATTTGTTAAAACGTTGTTGTTTCTTTTGATGTGAAATATTATGTATTTAATTTAAATAAAAGCAATGTTAGTTTTGTTCACAATTTGTTTATTTTCATTTGTCATTTAATCGTTTATTTGAATAGGGACAATGCACATTAATGAACACTTTAGACAAATAATGCTTCAAGTGTAAATATGCCGGATTTTAGCTTTGAGCTAATTTCCATTCGTAGTCCCTGACATACAACATATAGTTAGTTTACCTCATCTTTCTCTCCAAAAGAACCGATAAGAGTACCGTTAAAAGACCGGACCGATAAGCGGTATCGATAAAAGTAGTAGTAGTACCGTTAAAACCTTAACGATACCCATCCCTAGTGTTATGAAGGTTTTTATGCATGTAAACGGTGTGCAGAGTCAAAACCCTCAAAGTACACCCTGTAGCGAGTAAAACTCTAACACAGAAAATACCTCCCCAAAACGCCTCGTTGGAGATACGTCACTGCCCATTTCATTCTTCCGGGTACCGCCTGATGTCATGCGGTACCCGGAACGAAAGGACAATCCCGAA